>NW_008795259.1:8877693-8935546 GCF_000699145.1 Aptenodytes forsteri | reverse complement strand
TGAAAAGATAGTCAAATAACTTTAAAAAATGAATTTTAAAAACTGTAAAACATGATCTCACTTCTTTTGAGAAAATCAGGTAGCAGACTTAAAGCAAGTACAAGCTCAGATCATAATTAAATAGAAGCTATTCAAAGCATAAATGGAATCAAAAAAGATTTTAGAATCTTCATGGAAGATGGATCTATTAGTGGCTATTAAAATGGTGGTCCAGAACAGGGCAGGATGAGTATTGGACCAAGCTCCCCTCTTTCATTTACAGGGGCTGTTTGTTAGAGCTTACTGGTGTTACTGTTACACAGAGGAAAGAACGCATGTCCTTTAGTAAGAAGGAAAAAAAAAGAAGCAATAAAATAGGTCTTTTCTATTCCTGAAATGAGAATGAATCAGTCTTTCATAAATGAATGTAGAGAAATGGAAACATTTAAGATAATCCAATTATTGTCCTACAATGCATCTCTTAGGAAAAATAATAGTGCCCCAATATCTAAACCAACCTGAAAGAGCTGAACTGCTGGAGGAATCTCTTTGTGTGTCAGGAGGAAGAGGGAAAGAACATTAATTTTCTCAGTCTGTGCTATTCACAGTCTGCAAGTTTGGTTGCTTGCATGAACAAAAGATTAGTAGCAAATCATCATCAGCAACAATATTCTGGAGAGCAGAACCACATCCACAGTTGCTTTTGCAGTTTTACTCAATGAGAAAATTAATACTACAAAATTAGAAGGCAGCAGTACACTGATGTCTGTGGATGCACAAGGTATAATATAACAGTGAATCATTTCCTATATACTCGGAGACTTCAGGTGAAAGTCCTGGGGTTAATTACAAAAGATGGGGAGAGGACAATGGAGAAAAAGAAACTCAGGGAAAAATGAATTTGTTCTTGAACCTAGTAGAACATGACAGTGCTGTTCAGACCTGATGATAGGCACTATGTAATTTCAATGATTAATGTATTATGTATATTTATGCTGCCTAGATTTATATGTTTAAGTAGTGTATACTCTCTATTAAAGGAACTTTGTACAAGTTCATCATGACATCATTCACTTACATCACACTTCATAAGGAAAGGATATGATGCTATGGGACAGATGGCTAAATACTCCATCCAAATCCAAATTAATTTGCTCTGGAGGGAACAGAAAATTAAATCTGGAGCTGCTAAGTATAATGCGATAATCACTTTACCATGTTCTTCTCAAAGCTGGAAACCGCTGAAGCTCTGTCAATGAACTGTCATTTTCATAGGTGTATTCACTCATGTCTGCAGTGTTCTGGTTCACCAGAGTATTTATAACAATACCGTCACTAAATGGAACTGCAAGAATCCACAAAATCGTTCAGGCCTGGTTCCATTATGATGTTGCAACTTGAGACAGTTGCCTGTAACAGGCACATCCGAGCATTGCTGGGAAGCAAGACTTGGATTTAGATGAGACCTTTATTGAAGCAGAAATGTAGCTGACTTTGGAACAATGAAGGTTCGGAGTCAAATGTTATGTTCTTGCTCTTGATTTTTGCCATCCAGGGCTGCAACCTGACAGTTCAGAGTTCCTATCTTTGGCAGGATAACCATGGCATGGCAGGAATTTTCTTATAATCTGGCGTCTGGCTGCTGTGACCCACTGGCTTCATAGAACTTGTGTGCAATACTTTAAAGAACTGTATATACTACAAAAGCCACAGGATAAATTGTTATTTAATTTCATATTAAAATTTACTTAGAATATGTATTATGCATATGAATTGTGTACTACTTTGTTGCAAACTGGTTTATCTAATAATTTTGAACTAGCTGCTTTGAAACTCTGGTTTTCTGCCTCTCTGAGTATGCTGACAGTCCTGTCCTACAAAATTCAGGCAGTGTGTTGTCCTACTGGTTGAAAAGTGAGATTAGAAGAATGTTTGCTCATAAATTGCTTTTCCATATTTATGCACATATAACAAAAGTGAAATGAAAAAAGTATTAATTGGCAAATGTCCCTAAATGTAGCTACAGGGCACGTCAGCACATCTTCCTTGAAAATGTTGCCTTACCAAAAAACTCAAAAATTGCGATTTAGAAATGAGAACTTCTGTTAATAAACAATTTAAAAATTAATTTGGCATTTGGACTTAAAAAGCTTATATTGCAGAGTGGCATTGGAGATTTTTCTAGTCTTTGTCAGTCCTGATGAGAAGGGATTCATAAGTCTAAAAACTTGTCTGGCTTTATTAAAGCAGCTAATATGGTTGGATAAAAGATATTACCTCTCTCCTCAGACTTTCCTTCTATTACAAGTGTATAAATCTTTTTTATAGGAAAGTCCTTATTTGCTAGTTAGAAATGTATCACATTTCTTTTTTTTTTTCCTCTATTCTATATAAGACAGTATAGATTCATAGCTTTTGTAAGATTATTTAAAAATCTGTATAAAGAATCATTCTGCAAATTATATATACAATATACGATACTATCTAACCCTTTAAAATTTATTTAAACCTGCTTTATAGGATCATTAGGACCGTTAGGATCAAGCTTTTAATTTATGTGCAACTATCTTTAGTTTAAAAGGTTTAAAAGGTTGAAAGAGATTTCCTTTATATCACTTAAATACATGTGTAAATTACGTCAGATTACATCACTTGTACAGGCATGTGTTTGTATTAATGATGTAATGCAATACTCATTTTCATTTCATTTTTAAAGGCTTTTCATAAAATCAAGAGAAAGACCATTAACGTAAGGGTTTTGTTTCCTCTAAAAAATTACACTGTGCGATTTCTCATAGTACTTTGCAATAAGTTTGATGTTGTGAAGTCCAGCAGCACATCACTGACTTTGGAAGAAAAATGCAGTGGGTGAAATCTGGCCCTTATTGGTAGTGCTGTGCAAAAGTTGGCTGTAAAACAGTGCAGGGTTGGCCAAACATCAGTGACAACAAATATTCTGGCACTATTGCACAGGATAGCTGAAGTCACTCAGCCATGGCACCAAGGAAAGCACACTGCCATTGCTTTGGAAAAGATCAAACTTCCCTCTTGGTCACTAAGTTGCAGATGGCAGCATATGTGTTAGCAGGTGGGGAAGCTGTTTACTCCCTTTGGCTCTCACTCTGATGGTGCCATGATGCCTGGTGTCCATTCTGTATCCTAGTTTGAGCATTAGTTGAAGCTAAGCCCTTCACTTACACAGGGGATGGGGTTGAAGAGCCTCTTCATGTGTTGTTTTCTCTCTGCATCTCTGCTGAGTGCTGGTCAGGCTTGTTCCTAAAGATTTGTCATTAAATTACCAATCTGGAACTGCTAGACAAAAAGCAATTTTTTTTTTTCAGCAATCAAAAGATAATGTCTCATCAAGAAAACAAATGGAAAGGCATGGAAGGAGTCCTTAGAAATAAAAAATAATTAATTCTGAAGGAGTGAAGACCAGGTGGTGCTAGGTACTACAACCTGATATTCTTCCACTGTCTGCCCCTTCTGTCCCACTGTCATCTGCTTTAAATGAAAGATTAACTTTTAGGTTAAAGCTAATTCTTTGCCAAATCTGGGCATATTCCTGCAGTTTTTAGGGCTTACTCCACATTTCTTTGTCTCTCGTTTTCACTTTGTACCTGGCATTAAAAGCCTCTTTCATTCTCTTTCCTCCAGGAAGCAAGCCCAGGAAAGAACCTCAACCTCTCTTTTTACAACTACCTTGGACCTGTTTCAGAAACACGTATTTGTCCAAAGCACAGCCTTAATTTAGAAAGGGTCTTTGACACATGGTGTCCCATGGAAGGGCATCTTCCCTTAAGATGTCTGAAAATTGTGGGGCAGTAAAAGCTAATTAAAAGCAAACTTTCCGATCAGTTTAAAAGCAGTGAAGGTACATACATTAATGCCTCCTAAGTGGTTACCTGTCCTCAAGGCAGTGTGGCCTGTGAATAGAAGAGCAGGCTTCTGCTCCAGTCTCCACTATTGTCCTGTTGGATGTCCTTGGGGAAACTGGTGCACAAAAATTGTTTTTCCTACCTGTAAAATGGTGATAATGATACTGACTTTCTTTGTAAAAAGCTTTAAAAACTAGGGATGAAAAGCATTATATAAGAAGTAAGTACTATTATCGTTGCTCCTAGCAACCAGCAGCCTGCTTCCTGACAGCTGCAAGAGCAATTCTCAAGTAACAAAAATCCCAGCCCTAATTTCCTTCTCACCATTTTTACTTGTGAAACTCTGGCTTTCACCTCTTCTTCCAGTAGTAAGTACCAGGTACGTACTTATGTGATGCAGTGTCTGGGAGGGTCATTCTGCCTCCTGCTGCTGGAGGGAAAGGAAGACTGTAAGGATGCTGGACTGTATTTTAAGAATAGGTTGGTATTTGGATCCTGTGCTGCTCCGAAGATATTCCTGCACTACTCTAACAGATCATAAACTGTTTCTAATGTGGTCTAAATGTCTACCAGGAACTCAAAAGGTAGATTGAAGGACAGAACTATAAGCAGTGAACAACGTTATTATCATTTTACTCCCACCAAAAATCAAATTCTGTGTTTCTACAGGCTTACTTTGTACAGCCTGTCATTCCCCTGTGAGAAGTGACAGGAGAAATGCTTGGCACGCTGACTCTAAAAGCAAATGCTTTTTAAAATTATGGAGTTCATTTGAAGCTTGATGAAGGTATATTAATATGTGTTATGACAGGAGCTGTGTCAAATTCTGTGGTAAAATGAAGAAAATCAGGAATATGCTTATATTTTAAGTCACAGGACTGCTATGAAAATGTATTTCCTGCTAAAATAGTGCACACCAGCAAGAGGAAAAAAGACATTGAAGTTGTGACAAGACACTGTCACTTCTTCGGCTTTTACTGGTGATCTGAAATTTGCTAAAAATTATTCTAATGAATTATGCTGGAGTGGGCGAAGAGTGTTGCAGAGTGCTTTGCTTTGAATGGGGATGGTGGGGGGCGGGGGGTAAAAAGAAAAAAGTAAATGTTCCTGGATTTCCTCTGTTGCATGGTGCCCTGTGACAGCCAGTGGGCTGATTCCACACAGAGGCACTCACTTCCCCTGCAGAAATAACGTCAACATGATTTCTTTAGAACACAAGAACAGTGGTATTCACAACCCTCTTTTCTGCACTTTCCTTTCTGTGAGATTCTAACGAAGATGTAATATCCCAAATTTGGAAGTGCTTTTTAAGTAGAGTTCAGGCCAGATCCCTCCTAGTTTGAATTATGATTCATGAACTGAAACTGAACTGAAGTGTAAAATACACCCTCTAATAGCAGGATGATAGAACAACATAAAACAATCTGTAAAATCAGATTGGTTTATGTCCTTTGGTTTGCACAGTTGAATGTGTCTTGTGCTCTGCCATGCTTTTTTTCCTTTAGGCGGGCATGTCTGTTTGAATAGAAGTGGTACCTAAGGGTTTCTGTTGTTTAACCTTATAGATAATAAAGTGGTATTTTTTATATATGCATATATATACACTCACCCATACATATAGACAGATAATCATGTGCGTACAAAGTAATATCCACGTTATGTTCCTGAAAAATGCT
Organism: Aptenodytes forsteri; assembly: GCF_000699145.1. Lineage (NCBI taxonomy): Eukaryota > Metazoa > Chordata > Aves > Sphenisciformes > Spheniscidae > Aptenodytes > Aptenodytes forsteri. The sequence goes on along the minus strand of NW_008795259.1, from coordinate 8,930,013 downwards.
TCTAGAATTCACCTGCCCCCATTCATCTTCCTATAGCAGAGGCAAAAATGTTTGGTTTCCCCATTCTGTTTTTCCTTCTTTTTTCTTTTTTCTTTCTGGAACTTCTCAAGTTCATCTACAAATTCAATTGTAAAACATAAAATGTAACAATACTGCAATATGCAATGACCCAAACACTTATGTATTCTATCTGTCTGCTTAGCACAAGTGAGGAGTGAAGTGTAAATGTGACTTTAAAATACAACTTTCAGTGTAAATTAGACCGTTAGCAGTTAAAATGCCTTTGGTAGTGTAGAAGGTATTAATGCCTGTAGTCATCAATGCATAAGAAAAGTACTAAGGGAAAGTTTTATACATGTTTTTTTTTGTGTGACTATTCTGTTCTGAAAACAGCCATTTCATGAAATGACTAAAAATTTTAGGCATGTTTATGTATGGTGGTGGTTGCAGTTAAGTTGCTTAACCTGGTATAATGAGGAGTCTGTTTCGGCATTTCATTGAAAGATGCAACCTTTTGTGAGAAATTGTCTCCAGCATTATTTTTTACTGATAAGACTGTTTTTCAGGATAAGCTTGTAACTCTATGAGGATGTTATAAAATTCAGTTAAAGTGGAAAGAAATAGAAAATACATAAACATTACGAAACAAGACCATCATATGTTCCTCTTCCCCTCCCCCCCCCACTTTCAAGACAGAATGGATTTACTTTTTTCTTTTCTTGGAACATTCACTTGGAATTTTTCCGTGTTCATTTTCACTCCTTTTCGCTCCTTTTTCTCAGCTTATTTGCTCTTCATACTGGGGAGAGCCCATTCAAAATTTATTTAAGACTGTTCAGAATGATGACTAAATCAGACTCATCTCCCACAGTATTTCCTCAGGAGTTAGTAAGTTTATCTTGACCCTTAACAGTCACAAGTAGTTTTTCTACAAGAGATCATGAATTAATCTTGGAAATCCTAAGTGTTTCCAGCTACTTATTCTCCTTTGGAGTGAACCACAGCAGAACTGAGTGACAGAAAAGTAGATCCTTGGTGAGACTAACACCATAAAAAATGACTTTTCTCCTTCCTCTTGAGCCTCTTCTAAGGGCTCAAGGCCTTGAACTTCACAGTAAGACATGTCTGAGGTTTGAGGCAATCCCATGGATCTGGAACTTTGCTAAAGCACAGTTGATTTCGCAGAGGATGAAGGTGTTCATAAACATGAAATGCCCAGTACTTCTGTGCCTCTGTTCTCTCACAGAGGGAAGAACATCTGCAGAAGCATCACTGTAAGGAGTTCCTACCTCTCGTCCCTCTCTTTCTTTCCTGATACTTAACCAGTATTGCGTATCCCACTGCGTCAATCAGCACTTCTGCCCAGTATTGGACCAATATTATTTGCCTATCCAGCTGAAACTTGGTCTTTTTTGTTGAACCTTTTGTCAGCTGTACCCATCAATGTCACTAATCTTAAAATGCCAAAGGAAGCTAATAACTTCATCAGTACCAGATTGTATTGGGCAACTCAAAGACATTTTCTGTGTCAGTCAGCTCCTTCAACCGTGCTAGAGTAGTGGTATCCACGCTGGACCTCACCCAATTCCTCTAAATGTGGACCTGTGAAACCAACAATAGCCATCAAACTCTAAGAGGTCTCTCAGGACCTTCTTTTCCTTCCCTGTATCTTTAGGAATCCAAATACAATGTAATAGTGGGATCTAGGTCTGATGCTCCCTTTAAGACTTAGAGAAATCATATAGCTGTTGTTCACAGATGGTTAAAAGGAGATGACTTACCAGTAACTGGACTTCAAAATGAGTTGTCCACATACACATTGATTAAACTCTAAGAGGTCTCTCAGGACCTTCTTTTCCTTCCCTGTATCTTTAGGAATCCAAATACAATGTAATAGTGGGATCTAGGTCTGATGCTCCCTTTAAGACTTAGAGAAATCATATAGCTGTTGTTCACAGATGGTTAAAAGGAGATGACTTACCAGTAACTGGACTTCAAAATGAGTTGTCCACATACTCATTGATTATCTAATCTCCTTTCCTTCAAAATTCCTGTTTATTCATTGAATGATGAACTTTGTTAATGTTTATTTCACAAAAATATTATTTAAATGGTTAAAAAATTGATGTACATAACTCTATCAGTCTGAACCTATTACTGGAAAACAGAAGTTAATCAAAGGGTGATCTGAAGTTTTTCTGCCACCTTTGTAACCTGACAAGGTAGATTTCTATATATGCCAATGCTATGTAAGTTCTTGTTGGTTCCTATATCTGGCCTTCTGCCTGTTCAGAGGCATAAAAAGCCTGAGATTTAATTAGCTGCAGTACCCACTAGGGCATCCAGAGCGGCTGGCCACGCAGCAGCCTCAGCAAGTCACAGGCCAGAAGCTGCCCCTGTTAATCTCAGAATGTCCTCAGCACCGGGAGGTGACACAGTTAGATCACATGTGATCCAGGTAAATTCCTCCTATCCTGTGTTATGAAAAAAAATGTGCATTGCATAAAAGCTGATCCAGCAAATAGATTTTAAACACAAATACATACTTGAAGATTGTCATTAATGCTTTAGAAAATACGCAAATGTATGCACTTCTTTGAATGAAGAGAACACTAACTTCTTTAATAAAATATTAGTTGGACTTTGTTTTTATTGCTTGGCTTGTTTTGATTTAAAAAGAAGCTACTAGTAATATGTCTGATTTGCCTAATTGCCTCAAAACCCAAAAATAAGGTTAGAATACAAAAGCCTTCCTTTCATTATTGATGTTTGCTTAATTCCAATTTTTTAAAAGACATTATAAAATTGTTTTCATATCTACCAGAATAAACCTTCATGGTTCCTTAAATTCCCAGACATATATATGTTAAATCTTCTCACTGGTCACCTGTTCATATAAGAAGGTATGTGGGGGCGAGTTTCACAATGAAACTATATTATTATGCCATATAGTAATACACATTGCAAGTCAGACTGCATTTATTTATAATCACTTTTTCAAATTTTTTTTTTTCTACACTGCATTCCCATTACAGAGCACTCTTCATATTGTTCTTGCACAGTACATTTCAACCACTAATCCAATATAAGAAGATGCATTCAAAAATTAAGTATTGCACAATACGTAGTTTCCTTTGTTCAGAAAGATTGGACAGTTCCTTATGATTAACAAAGTACGTGATTAAGTAGTGTTTTTATAAATACTAATTTATTTAATAAAAATACAAAAATATAAATATACATATATAAAAATATGATGAATCAACACACAGACATTCTTTAACGCAATAAATATGGCAGTAATATTAATCTTTTTTAAAGTATATTTTTGAGCTCATGTTACAATGTGGATGCACACTGTCCCAGCTAGTAGGAAAGGTAATGCAAAGCAATTAAAAAAAATTAAGTTTCCATCTCATTATTAAAGGCACAAAAAGCCTTTTATTGTCTTTTCATTGTCAATGAAAACCTTTCATGAGGTTTCTAGGCAGAAATGTTGAAATATAGATTTTTTAAAATCTAAATAATTCATATTCATTCACGTTGACTTATTGATTAAGCGAACCCTTACTAAGACAACACCTATTTTTTGTAATTTTTTTATTCCCAAGAAAGAGAGAGTAGGCCACTTTATCTAGTAACATAGACATGAATTCCACTAACACTGACCAGGCCACAGATTACTTTCTCAGTCTCGATCACTGTCCTCTCCACCATACATATCTGCTAGTTTTTTAAATCGAGGTCCCCAGTCACTGAGGTAATCATAGTCTTGGTTGCCCTCTGTGGTAAGCGATTCCAGGGAGCTGAGTGAATTTGCTATGGAATCATTTCCTTCGTAGGCGTATGTTGCTAGTGAATCATAGGGAGGGGCAGCTGGGTCTAAATCATTTTCCTTTAACCTTCTATGAATAAAATCTTGGACATCAATGTTTTCCCAAAGAGGTGCAGTCCGTCTTATCTGAAATATAGTTTCTGGGATAACATCTCTTCTCATCTTACTTTCCTCCCTTGCTTCTGGATTTCTCAGTGTGCCAATGTCAAAAGCCTGTGTGTCTTCTTCCCCACCTCCTTCATCATTGTAGGTCACAATGTTGTCCCGAACATCATCCTTTGAGATGATCAAGGGTTCTTTCTTCCTCTGTCTCTTGAGAGCCGTAAACAAGACAACTAATACTGAAAGGAAACAAAAGATGAAGGAATAAATGGGTAGTTGAAAATTAAATAAATGAGAAAATATTTTGCATTATCTGTTGAACTGGAAAAGTTTTAAGTCTGGGATGGGATTTTTAGTAGGAAAATAGTGATAAAAGTGATCTCCAAGTTGAAGTTAATAAGGAAAAATATTAATGATTTTATAGCAGTCAAAAACTCATGCTTTTTTAAACCTATGGGAGCAATGATTAAAATATTATATATTTGAAATAGATACACAATTTAGCTGAAGTTGAAATGCAGACAATGTCTTAACGTATAACATTCTACTAGGGTTTGACTTTGATTTTAGTTTTGTGAAGTACTGCCTTCCTGGCAGTCACTAAGGGTGATTTCATCAAATGTAGTTGAATCTCCTTGGCAAAAGTAATTCATACTCTTGAAAGCTAGTGATTTAGGTATTCCTAAGTGTCTAATTCACTTTTGAAACTGGGATCTACAGGTCCTCCTGAAAATAAGAATCTGAAGAACTTCAGCTATCAATATTATTGACAAAACTATTTTTGGCTTCAATGACTGCAAGAATTTAAATCCAATCTTTGGTACTAAATGTCTCTTTTTAAAAACATGATACCTCTAGTTTAAGAAATGTTAGTTGAATAACTCTTCCTTTTGGAGAGGTAAGGATTGACACAAAAATGAACATCTACAGAGGGAGATGAAAACCTGAAGTTAAGATTTTTAAATACATTCTGGTGCCTAAATGATATTGATTTCGGTAGGAACTGAATGCTTAAATGCATTTAAAAATCTGACCCTAGCTCCAGTAGCTGGAGTAAATAGGAGAGGCCAGTGAGATCATCTGTCAATGAGGCATAACAGTGGTTGCTGAACCACACATTACAGCAGTGCTGCACACTTTTGTTGAGTCTTAGGAGCAAAGTTTTTACTCTGAATGACTTGAGTGCTGGTGAATAAAAGGGAAGACTGGACATACTGCGGGTAGGGAGAGGGGAACCGAGATCTTCCACATGCCATGGTACAATGCTGTGAATGTAAAGGCTGTTCTGTTCTGTTTTGTTTGCAGTTTTGTATCTGTACAGGAGCCATTTTTTTCAAGTTTTCCTAATGCTAGACAAGTAATAGCCCACTTAAGTAAGTTTAAGAACTTCATATACAAGAGTAGGGCAGATCACTAAAAGGTTATTATGAAGTGTCTTTCACAGCCAGGTACTTAATATGTCTCTCCTATTTTGGGCATGATGACACCAGTCTACTATCCTAACACACTACATCTTATTGAAAAACTAAATAAGGTGCCGAGAACAACACCAGCTGTAGACTAACAATTCTGTTTAGATGCTTTTCAGCCTTATGCTACTCTGGCTTCAGCTTATGCCTAGCGCTAAGTAGAGCAGGGTTTCTGACCCTGGGGCCAAGAGACACAAAGCGGTCACACTTGTTTTGCCCAGCACTGGTCCCTGAGCCTGTTCTGAGTCTCATGTGCTATCACTGTGGTTCTAAGGCACACTTTGATTTTTGTTTTTAGTTCAATGTTTCTGTACTAAAGCATTACAGCCAATCAGAGTGATGTTTTCATAGTGAGCGAGTAAGGGTATGTGTTTCATGGTACACATTTCATGCTCAACGTTGGGGCATGAAAGGTGGCTTTGAAGACGCAGAGCCTGCTGACGTGGTGAAATATGCAAGGTGGAGAGCCAGATCTGGTAGAGTTTGAATGATAATTGTCTGCTGGAAGTGGTGCCCTGCAAGTTCTGCTGCTCAGACTATGCCTGAGCAATGTCCTGGGGAATCCAAGCTGGCTCATGCTGAAACCAGGCCCGCGGGAATGCTTGAACCTAAGCAGTATGGACAACCAGTTTGTCAGAGCTCAAGTACCCTCCCTTCCCTATACCCAACAGTACAGATATAGTTCCTACATATTGCCCCTCTCCTAATAACCTCTGTGGTCCTCTGAATATTTACTGGAGGTATCTTGAATCCAGTCTAAAAACTGAAAAAGAAGGCATCTCCTTAGAATTATATAAACTGACACCTGTAAGCTTGTCACTGCCCCCTTGGCAAGCTGTGTTTGCTAGGACAGGTGGAAAGGGAAAGAGGTCTTCCACAGAGTTTGACTGGAAAGTAGAGATGATGTCACTTTTAAGGAGGCACTTCTCTGGTAAGCAAAACAGGTAAGTTGCAGTTTTTATACTCTTAACATCAGGTTATGAGATAACATTTATTCTAGTTTCTTCATATATCACCTCATCTTTCTAATGCTTCTGCTCTCCAACTACCATCTAACTTCTGTGCTCACACTTTAATCAGCTGCTCTCGCTACCACTTGCAAGCAATTGAACATTTCTCTTCCATGCTTTTGAGCTAAATATTTCCTAAGTATAAAAATTACAAATCATTCATGATTAAATAGCTAGTATAATTGATAGTATTTAATCACTGAGAAACTTATCACTCAGCTTCAGAAGTGTGATTTTAAAGTCCTGGATCTAAGTGAAGATCTGTTTATAATATAAAACATTACTCAAATGAGCATGGTATTTAAAACTGACCCTAGATTTTCAAATTTATTTCATCTAAATAACATTGATAGTCTCATTCTTTTCACACATTCTTCTGAATAGTAATGATGACAAACAGCCTATAGTAGCTCCCTCTCCCACTCTCCCAGCTCCTTTTCTGTCTTAGAAAACAGTTGGTTAAAAACAAACAAACAAACAAACCACATCAGGTATGAAATACTGTTCTGCAGGGTCATGTGAATAAGGGGCTGAAGAATATCAGGGGTCTAGAAGTGACCAGACCTTTGCCTAGTCAATTAAACATCTCATCACAGGTACTTGCCTAGCAGGATAATGATGCAGAGGAGAATGGCAACCAGTGCCCCTGTGCTGAGGCCAGCAGGCAGGAGGAAGGCCTCAGCGTTGCAGGACTGCATGTTACCCCAGCTGTCGCAGGCACACACTCGAATGGTCAGCGTGCCAGTGCTGCTCTGGATCGGGTAGTCATTGTCAAATATTATGACTGGCAGGAGATAGGTACTCATCTTACTACGGCTGTATCCATTTCTTCTAGTCATAATTCCTGCTGTGTTATCTAGAATGGAAAAGCAGAATAAATAAAAGTTGCTGGATGAAGCTTTATGTGGTATGGGGGCAGGGGGGCATGCTACTGGTCAGCAGTTACCTTTGTTGTCTACAATGGAGAAGTTTGGATGAACAGCAAATTCTGGCACCAACTCAAAGAAAAATTTGTGTCCTTGAGGAGGGTCATCTTTGTCAACTGCACTCACAGTCTGTATCAGCTATAAAGAAAACAGTATTTCATACTATTTTAGAAATCTTGTGTTTGAAATAAGGTCTCTGCTTTTCATGTCCAGTAAAAATCCAGTGAATCTCTATCTGTAGACACAAACTGATGTCCTAAGCCAAATGTTCCCCTCATAAAGACAGGAGAGGTTACAGTAAGCAAATTGTTGTTTTATTGTTTAAACACATAATGGAAAATGAAAAAGGGACCAGTCCTCACTGCAAGACAGCCATGTGCTTTGATTTGTACTCCATATCTTGCAGTGATACAGAAACAATTGCCCTTCTGAATAAGCTGTAAACCTCCTGTGGCCTCATGTAGCAATGACACAAAGTAGTGTGTAAACCAGTTGTTAAGTGGTTCTAATTCCCAGTACACCTCATCTGCTCCTGGCGATAAATTGGAGTACTGCACTGGCAGAATGCTCGGTTCTCCTGAGGTAATAAAAAGAGAAGCTTTACTCCCTCCTAAATTGAAACCTCTGGCTGTGGAGCTTTATAGCTGCCCTAACAAGGCCACTCAAGCCCAGCTGGGAAGGAATGATAATAGTGCCAGCACAGGGTCAGAGTAGAGTGGACTAAAAAATGAGAGGCTTCAGCAGTACCTCTGGATTGCACAGGCTTTCCTGTTGCATCAAAACATGTGTAAATATGTGTACTCATGTATATATAGACACATATACGCTAGCAATCTGACTCTTTTTCTAACTATGTGCTGCTAGATAGACAGAGGCTGAGGAAAACAGCAGCAGAACTGAGGAAGGAAAAGCTGCCTGGGAATAGCTGTGGTTTGTGAAATGCAATAGTTAACACCATGCCGGGTTGCATGAGTCGTAGAAACGCCAGTGAGTCGTATGAATGACTGCTATGTGCTTTGCACTCCCTAGTGTGTATTGCACTGGAGAGTGACCCATACTCCACCTTGGCTTGCAATGGTGTGTTTGACTTCAATCATAAGATGACAAAGCTTGGTGGCATAAGAATGGGAGTAATCTTCCACTGAGAATGCTGCAACTCAGTACAGGCAAGTTCCTATGGCACCTAAACTTAAAGGCAGAAAGAGCTCAGCAGTCAGACTTGTTTCTTTCAAAGCCATGAGGGAGCCAATGCCTGTCTTGAGGTTTTCAAGTGTTTCCAGTGCATAGGGTGTGCTGAAATCCCACAGATATCAAAGGACTTACTTCGTGGCTTGTTTTTCTGAAATTTCCAGGGAAAGTACAGCATGTCTTCTTCAAGAAATACAGTAATTGACAAGTAACACTGATACAATTTTTAAGCTTTGCAGCAATCAAGTAAGGAGTGGCTTTTTCTTGTGTACTTTCTCTGAACATCAGCTTGAGTGGGACTTGAGGATACAGTTAAATTTTGGAGGGTATTTAGCATCTCTCAGGATGGAACACTGTATTAGACAAGTATAATTATAGGACTACCAAAAATACTAAATGTTTTTCTTACTATATCATTCAAAAACCTGCTGCTGCTAGTGCTGTACTGCACTTTGAGTATTTGGCCCATTTTTTCTAATTAATTTTGAGATACTTTTACTACAGCTTGTTAAGTTGTTATTAAAAAAAAACAGTAGAGAAAGTCTAAGTTTGGCTCATTCACTTCCAAGCAGCTGCTTCTTAAACAACCACAAGGGTTTTTTTTTTTATCATTTTCTTTTTATTTTTGAGGCGTATTGAGGAACTTGAAAGGTAATTTGTGAACATCAGCCTTGTACAAGAGGACATGACTATGCTGAAGGCAGGATTATGCAGTTTTTCTAAGTGTGATTAGAGTAATAACTACATATTAAGGTCTCTTCACTTTTAAAGCATTTGATGATCATTGCTCTTTAGATTTTTTTTTTTTTTTTAAGTTTTAGCTGTTTCCCAAGATTAACCAAATCAGTGTTTATGGCAAAGTAGCCTGTTCAGTATGTTGCTGAGTCTTTGATTGTGCCAACATTTTCTAATGTCCCATCACTTTTGGGACATTGGGACACATCTCAATCTGCCTCTGAGAGTGGCAATACAGACAGCAAGACCAGGATGGTGTTTAATTTTAGTTTTGCATTGTTTAATGCAAAAATGTAATATTGTTACAATTAAAAAAAAATCATTCTGATAGGACTAAAATACCAAATTGAAATGAGAAAATTTTCCTCTCACATTTTTACAAGTTTGAAAAGACAGAAAAAGTGTAAAAGTACCAGAGAGAAGAGAAAGAATTAGAATAAGTGATAATATTTGTGCAATTACTTGCTGAAAAACTCAAGGATAAAATATCCTGATATAATAGCTACCAGAAATTGCAGCTGAGTATCTTGGGGCTTTTTGAGATGTAATCAGTGGGATGTTTGTAGGATCTGGATTTGATTCCCTTCATGTGTAAATCACATGGAGGAGGACAATTGTGCCAGGCATAGGGGAACCTAAATACATTGAAAACTTATTGTTGAGGGTAAGGCTGAAGGAAAAAAAATAACAAAAACCTTATTACCTGCTCTAACTATTGGCTGCATAAATTAAGAACTATCTGTTCTTCTGCCAGGAAAGATCAGAGAATAAAAGAACAATGAGAAAGGATGATTGCTGGTGAATTTTTCCAAATGATGAACAGGTGAAAAGAAATTAGAAATGTTATCTAATTAAGGTTCTTTTTTTCAGTTATACAGCTGTAAATAAGAGAATGATGTTCATGATAATTCCTGCAGAAATGAAAGAGATGTGGTTATTTTTATTTTAAGTATCACAGTTATATGAAAAAAATCAGTACTCTTTCATGTACATTTTGTAATTTCATGTTGGAAATGTATTCTTCCATTTTGAAGCAGTTATGGACATTGAGTTATGATCACTCTTCACCAGCAGTTCAGAGAAAGATCTCTGACACTGTAAGATTTATGAGGGAAGAGTTATTTCAAGAAAATGACTTTTACTCAAATATGTTTCAAGCATATCAGGCTTAGAGAAGATAAAAAACATTCCTTTTATTTTTTTTTTCTTCCATAGTTTCTCATGCAAATGAGCACAATTTGGAAAATACAACATTATTGTCATTATTTTGAGGGTTGTGTGTATATGTGCATGTGCATGTGCACTTCTGTGTGTTTAAAGAAAGTCTCGTATTATTAAGTGGATCTTATTGGGTAAATTCACATTTTTAGGGGTCATTTGTCTTTGAGGGTACTGAAAATTTAAACTTAGGCATTGACATAAGGTTTTCTCTTTTACACTCAGGACAAAGTGCTAGTAGCAGCTTGACAATGTAAGACGAGTTGTGAATGAGGAATTATTTCCACTAGAAAAATTTCTTGAAGAATTTATTTCATGATGAAGCCAGAGATTCTGTTAAAGGTTTTGGACCTATTTCCCATTGGCATCATTTTTTTCAAATGTGGAAATGGTTTGATTATAATACTGGTTTGTGGGTTTTTTTCCTCATGGATACTGTGTTTTTAAGGCCATGACTTACACCACAGTCAAAATTGTGATTCTAGTTTATGTTCAGGCTATTTTATAGCTATTCATAGTCATTTCTGAAAAAGTGATTGGGGATGAATAGACTGCCTAGTAACAGATTCCTTACATATATCTGGTACATCCCTAGACATAGCCTGCTCTCCAGTTTTCTTCAAGCTGTTTTAAAGATAGAAAGTGAGTAAAAGCTAGGTGGAGGCATTCTGCAGTAACAAGGGTCCCTGTGCACTTCAGAGCATGCCCTTACTGCTCCTGAGGCTCCATTTTTGGACACAGAGAGCTGTACAAGTAGGAGACTTGGGTCGTGGGCTCAGCCTTGGGACTGCCTCTAAAAGGAATATAGGAACCATTAAAGTAAACGTTAAGTTAGTAATGCATCTTTAACAGTATAGAGGTCAGCACCAGCTAGCCACTTTTTAGATGGGCTTTTCAGCTGCACTGGCTTGGCATGTCATGCGAACAATCCACAGCTGCACATTAGCTTCAGGGTACACACTTTAAAAATGCAGCAACATGCTTCAGACAGATTCTTGAAAGGTTCATTGAAGAAAGCTGAACAAGATGAGGTCTATGGGTGGAGAGATGCAATATATTTTCAGGTTAAAAATTTCTACAAATAAAATAAAATTTGAGACAAATAGAATGTCTGCTTTCTTTCAAACCAGCTACCATATTTTTAAATCTTTTTTCAAAATTCCTTCTTTTAAAATTCACTATAAAGAAGACAGTAAAAAATAATGTCACTTTCACAGGAATTTAAAGATGGTCTGCTGTTGCAGACAGTGCCTTTCTGAAGTTTTAAAACAATGTAATTGTCATATAGCATGAAAACTGTACTTCCAGTCTCAGAGAAGTAAGACCACTAGAGACAGATATTGTTGAGCTAGAGATACAGTAACAGCTGCTGAATTTTGTTGTTTCTTGTATGGGATTATAGATATGCAGAGGAGAAGGCCTTCAATCCACTTGGATCATTTGGGCTTTTGTTCTTGCTATATTATGTTCTTAGTTAAACCTGGATATTATACAACAGAGAAATTTCTCAAATGTCATTTATCTACTTTCAGCTGCTTCTGAGATAAGACTCAAAAAATATCACTAAACAACTGCAAAAGGAATGTTTGGGACATTTTGCTGTTTGTTTTTGTCTGAAACTTTTTTCAGAAGTGATATAGGAGAGAACAGAACAAATCCTGGATTTTGGAGCACTGGCTTTCTCATTCTTGAAATTTATTAAATTTGTTTTGTGCTGCAACTATTTCTCAAGGAATCTGGAAAGATCTTACCACTTTGTCTGTAATAAACTATGAAAAAACAGATAGTGAGAGAGACTGTGCTTTTGACAATCATCAGAACATAGTAGTGTGCAGATGTTATTGGGGAATGGTGGAGGAGCAACTTTCTGTTTCTCCTGTCCTTTCTTTCTTTTGCCTCTTTTTCTGCCTGTACGATCTGGTAAGGCCAATCACTAACTAATCTTGAATGTATTACTAACATAGCACAGTGTAAGTGGGTGGGATGAAGATTTTGTAGAAGATTTCAAAGTGGCTACATTTATCTAGGACTGAAGTAATAATATAGTTCAAGTGTCCCCACCTGAGTTTCAAAATCAATCCAGCTGTCAGTGGATGCCCATCTTATCATTTTGTGGCTTGAGCGATCACACATGTTCAGGCACAATTCTAGCCTATACACCTGTATGTTGCTAGCTGCAGAAAGCAGCTTCCATCACATGTGTGTAAGCTTGAATAGACCTTTGATCTTGATGCTTTATGTCTTAAGAAGTATTCTAAAATGCCTGCCACTTAACAAAACTTCATGTTTGGTAATGCAAAGCAGTTTGGTTTTCAAGTCTTGGCTCTGTTCCACAAATGTGTTGGCAGTTTTAAAGCAGGACTTAATGCTTATCAGAAGTTGGAAAATTCTCCCTTGAACTCCAATTCTTACTTCAAAAGGGAGACAGACTGTTAGCATGGGTCTCTCACTAAATCAAGCCAAGAGGTGTCTACCTAGAGAAGGCAGCTACAATGTATAAACAACTCGTGACTGATAATTAGCAATGGCCACACGAAAGATTGGATTTTGGTTTGTACCATTTAAAAGGGGGGGGGGGGGGGGCGGTATGGAGACTAATGAAAAGAAAAATATGCCAGCTTTCTGAAGAGGAAACAAACTCTTTGTTCTGATGTCTGAGAGCCCCTGAATGGCAGAAAAGAATATAGCATCAGTGCAAAAAAAGGGACCCAGGTTATTTTCTTAAATATTATTATTGATGGGTGTTGAAATTAGCTAAATTGTTACTAACAAATTGTTCAGTTAAATCACTCTCCTTTTCAAGTAAATCTTCCTGGTTTCCATGGAGAGGACTCATCCTCTAATCCAGCTAAAAAGACCCAATTAATTCCTGTGACAAGGGCATGAGAGATCTTGTACCAGAGCCTTCCCCACAACAGTCCCTGGGGCTCTAACACACCATCAAAGGATTAGGGATTTCTAAACTGTGCGAGAGGAAGGCTGCATCATACTTTTCTTTAGCCTGTGTATTAGCCAGTGGAATGGGACTTGCACAGTGACAAATCTGTTCCAGCCTAACGAACGTAGTTGCTTATGCACCTCTAGTGATAATGTTTCTCCCCGGTCATATCATTGTTGTTTTGAGACAAAAGAGTGGCTGGGGAAGAGGAGAGACTGTAGGATTTTTTTTCCTCTGACCCTCCTAAGGCTATCTGAAAAACACAATGAATGCAGCCTCTAATATCTGCTGATGTTGAGAATGAGTAATGTCACTTGGCAGCAGAGAGCAATATTTGATCATTCTGACTGCTTCCTGATGCAACTGAGATTTAGAGAGCAGTATGATTAATAGCTGGGCCTGATTAAAAAAAATAAATTTAAAAATTAACTAAATATATTTATCTTCTCAGTCTGGCTCTCCTGCTATGGGCACCAGATGTAGAAGCACTGCTGTGATGTGTCAAGAAGCAATAATGGTTCTAGTAAGACAGCTGCTTTAGGTGATCTCTAAAATAAGGTGGAGTAGCACTAAATGAACACAACATGATTCTATATCTTTATGCTATTATAGGGGGACTACTAAACCTGAGCAATACAGGCTATCTGGAACTTAACATCCTTGGCCAAAATATTCAAGTGTGTATCTCTATATTCATTGCTATTTTTAGGAAGCAAAATAAAAGTAGTCTCATGTACTGGAGGTAATTTTTTTTCTGGAAAACTAAGTCAACTATATGTAAATGTCCAGATACGAACTCAGATGCCTGTCTTGAGGAACCCAATTATTAATTAATAGAAGAATGGTCTGGATCTCTCATTCTTCTGCAGCTACACTTGATACACACTGTCTTTCTAGTATTTTTGTGGATTTTTCCAATTAGGGAAAATAATTCCTGGAATTACATTGGTACGCTAGATGGAAGGGAGGTCTGAATAACAGTATGCCTATCTAATGGGCCTCTGTCATCTCTGTTATTAGAAAATCACAGAATTTGCCAGAAAGGTAAACAAAATTTTATACATTAATGGATATTTCATCAAGTATGCTAGACTAGATGGAAATTGGGTTAAGGAAACTGACAAGCAGTACGCCTGGAGTGAACTTGGTTCAAACATATGACAAAACCTGTGTTTGTTGGTTGATAAAATTGCACGATTGCATGATTAATTTCAATGAAATCTTCATGTGTAAGCTTTGGAACCTTTCTTTGTGTTATGCAAGTAAAGTACATGACTCACTTTGCTATCAGTCATTATACTGAGATTTTAAGATTTATTTGTCTCAATTTCATCTTGTGCAAAGAGATTTTGTTGCAGAATTTAGGTCATATGCTAGCTGTTTGAAATTAATGGCTAGGATTATTTGAATGTATGCCACCTGGAAAAACATCTTATAAATCATAAAACAAAACTATGAGGGTGCAATAAGCAGAAGTTTAGGGAATTTTTGCTCATTCTATAAGGCTTGAACTGTATCCTTATGTGACAATTTATGTCACTGGTTAAGACAATATTCTGTTCATAAACCTCAGTTGTTTTGAAAGGTGCTCCTTGTTCACTTTTCTGATATTATAATTCCACTGTTTTAATTTAATTCATCGCTGCCTTTGATATGCATATTCTTCTATTCATGTAATTTCTTGAAAAATAATTAAAATAATGGTCAAGTACCTAGTCAAAGCCAAGTGATTTCACTCAAAGTATCCTCTGTCTTTCTAACCCACTTACCTAAATTCCAGTATTAGGTGCAATGAATGAAAAATAAGTAGAATTGAATGCAAACTCTACCAATCCCTGTATCCTCTTTTTCTCCCTTTTTTGGTATCTATTTTTTTTTTTCCATCTGTTAAACCATTCATAAAACATCATTTGAATTGCAACCGGTAAATTGCATGTTCTTGCTCTGTCTAGAGTTCTGCAGGACCTGAAATTCTAGACTCATATCAGGTACCATCTATGCTATTTTCAGTGCAGCCCCTGTGACTATGTTAACTACTGCACTGGGCAGCAACTAAGGTAAAACATGAGCATGTTTCCTGATGTGTATCCATATCTGCTAGCCTGGTAAAGCCTTGGAGTATTGTATGGTCACTGTGCTCTAAGGACAAACAAAATTTCCTACATTCTGATCCTTTCCATATACTTTCTGAGAAGTCAGCCAGCTTTGGTTGGATGACGTCAGCATAAAACTAGTGAGACACAGGTTTTGGGCTGAGTTTAGGGCTCCGTCCTGGCCTCTCTCCACTAGAGTAGGAACCCACTTAGGTTTGTGCTAGTGAAAATGATCTCAAGCTTTTTCTTCCACTCAAAAATGCATCAGTCTAGAGAAGAGGCTCATGCACGGACTTAGGCCCATGCCCGAAAGACAATCTCAGGGTACCCAATCTGCTACTAAATCCAGTTCTTTGGTAAATACTTTCAGAATTAAAAATCAGCAAAACATACATCTTTCTTCATAGGATTTAAAACTAAAAGGCTGACTGGCATTAGCATAAATAGATGTTGGCTGTGGCGGCAGTAATAGCAAAAGATTTCTGTAATATCCTGGCTCTGAGTTCTGTTGGTCTGCCTCTTTTCTCAGTTCCCAGTTACCACTTTATTTTCTCTATAAATCTTGTTATTGTCTTTTTAGATTATTACAGAATTGTTGAGATAGTTTAGAAAGGGATATACATGAGCTTTGACCAAATTCAACTCAATTCCAAATTGAAGTTTAACTTACAGTGGAAACAGTTGCATTATCTTTTATTTTTGTAAAAGTTTCTTTTTTATGTTTCCTTTACTGAAGCATAATAAAAGATTTTCCTGCTTTGTGTACTTGAAGGTGTGGCTATATTAACTAAGGCTTTGAAAAAAATCCAGAAAGAAATGTAATTATCAAACAGTAGAAAGAGTTTTGTAGCTTTATGCATAACTAGTTACGAAAAATATTTTCTGATATTAGGAATGAAAAAACACCTTAAAGTACGATTTTGTATTATATGCTATGTTACTATACTAGGGTAAAATCCTGCATCTTTTATCTCCTCAAACCTTTTTTGTATCAACTGGTAGTTTCTGTAGAAGGTAGGATAAAGAGGCTAGGTTGGTTTGCAGTTGCTCAAATTAAGATACACTGAAGTTTTCGGGATGGTATACCAGGATAGTCTCATTACAAGTTCTTCAGTAATATAAGTATTTGTTTACCTGTCCTGCTTTTGCATTTTCACAAACAAATGTTTCATAGTATTTGGCAAATTCTGGTGCATGATCATTTATGTCTAAAATCCGGATGAAGACAGGTATCTGGCTACTTTGTTTAGGATTATCTGAAACAAGAAAATTATTTATATTACAATGCAAAGATTTACAGTCTATGAAAGGACCTGAAATTATCTAATATATTTTTTCCAATAGGCATTAAAAATGTTCATTTATCTTGATTATATTAAAACAATTTTATTTCATTTTCTACTGACATACATTCCATAGGCATAAAAGCCCTATTCATATTTGAAACAAATGGTTCTATTATAGTATATGTATTTTGAAATAATACAAAGTATACTTAAATTGATTTGCATTAAAAACAGGCCACTGAGTTATTGTTGACTTGTATTCCATACATCAGTGCAGTAAATGATTCATTGCAAAAGCTGTTTCCTGAGGTCGAGCTGTCAAGAACATTTACTTGTTCAAAGTAAAGCAGTTAAACAGTGTCAGTCAACAACACAAAAAAAAACCCCAAACTACCCGAAGTTGTCCTTTCTCCCCAAAATGTAAAAAACAAAACAAAACAAAAGGATATGTGTAGATGTTAACATCAATTGGTCTTCACAAACTTGACCTCCAAGGTCAAGTTATCACTGGAGATAAATCTTACAGTACACATATTGAAAATGGAGACTATATTTGACCAAACAATGAAAAATCATTTATGAGGGAAAGGTATCAGTCTTTTTGAAAGTGGGGGTATAATTCATCTCTCCATATTACCTGACTAACAGTCTGTTAAGCATATAGAATCCTGGGGAATCTATAGGGAGAATGAAGGAAGGGAGAAAAGTTGTTCCCTAAAATCAGTGTCTCTGTTTCCCCTCTGATGACTGTTATCAGTTGGCTGGAAAGAAAAGGCAGACAAGAGACATGCAGATCTAAAAAGGTCCAACAGAATAGCAAAGAATCCTGGTGAAAGACTTAGGGCCAGGGTTTGCTTCAGACATGGAGGGGAAAGAATTTCCTCTAATCTTGGCTTCAAATGAAGCCATTTCCTGAGATAAGTTAAAGCTGTTGAGGTAAAGCATAATTTCTTCCCCTGTTTACAGTGGTCATTCTGACAATATGTTATTTGTCCGTCATGGACATCTTTTTTCCCCCAAGATTTTCCTAAAGACTTAGCTTAAGATAAAGCCAGTGAATCACACCTGCACCAAATTATTTTCTGGGAATTCTCAGGGAACCAGTTAATTTGTCTAATATATACTGTGCATGTTTTTTTGTTGAGCCTGATAATTCCAAATTATCTTTTCACAAATGGGCAAAGATAATCCTAAAGTAGCATATCGAACTCTTAAATGAGCATTTAAAGATACTGTCTATTGATAATATCTGAATAAGGGCAAACTAATGAAACAAGATAAATCATAGATACTGTAGAATTTCAGTCTTTTCTCAGTTCTAATGTTCTTCTGAGATAAATGATCTCCAACTTACTGATTTCAGTTGCTATGACAGTGATGTTGTGCCAGGGAGTTTCTTCCCGGTCAAGTGGCTTTGAGATGAATAAGGATCCATTTCCTGAATAGATGTTGAATATTCTTTCAAGGTCAGTGTGTCGATCCACAGAATATCTGTCAAGATACAGTACAACTGAGCATCACTCTCTCCTATTACAGTCTCTAGTTTAGTGCACAACCACCTCTAAAAGTTTTCTGATTTTAACTGTGGTTAATCAAGATTGTTTTCTTTACAATTAACCTAAGCTTTCCTGTAGCTTCCTGAGGAGTGCAGCATGTTACAAATACTGAGAAACAATTTTTTAAGACTAGTGAGTGGGATGAAGAGAAAACTATTTATGTGGGCAGTTTGTTGGATTGATATTTGAAATTACATTTTAGCTTATAAAGTGAATGCTGGAATAACAACTAAAAGTGAACATTCTTAGATAACATTTTTGCAAATTAATTGTTTCTTGGAGAACTCAGTCATCAAAGGACACACATTGCAGGTATAATTAAGTATCAATTTATAACAAGATATTTTTGAGATGTCACAAGGACCATCAAAATCACCGGAAAAATCTTTGGATTTGTTGTTGTTTAAGATGAAAGTTCTTAAAATCTTATTTTATTACACTTGCTTTTGCTTTGTTCTTTCCCAGCAAGGAAAAACTTATTTTACAGATGTTTTTTAGTCTAGTAGTTACCAGTCACTACAAGGTTAAACTGAGATTTTATACATAGACTACTTAAAACTATTTTATTTTCTTCCTCCTCTCACACTTCCTACCCTAAACTGTACTGCTGCAGGACATAACAGGCTTGTTCAGAAATACAGAAATCAGGTTTTCTAATCAGTTGCATGGTAAATACACAAATTTCAGTGCTGTGTTTGTCACTTCACATAATAATAGCAGATGGCTAACAATTACAGCAATTCCACAGCGCTGAACTCTGCCCTTTAATTTTTATGACTTTCTTGCAATCATTTCTTATTTAATATAATGTGGTCATTAAATAGTTAAGCTGTGGAACATGGTAGACAGTGTTATATCTAGGGGATTGTGAAGGTACAGAAGGCTGACTGCTATCAGTCAGCAGGGAGCATAGAAATACACCATTTTGAGTATTTTACATAAGTTTGCCATTGGAAACATGGTATAAAAACATAGTCTTATGAACAGTTTGATGAAAGTACTAGAACATGATGCCAGTTAAATGCTGACCTCTCCTTTCTTTTTACCTGGTGCCTATAGGCTGTCCTTCAACATACCCTGCACTGTTAACTGTGTTTGCCTTCACAAGCTCCCATAGATATTTCTCTGCTTGACACTTTTCAGTAGCCCCTATGGGCTTCATTACTCAGGTGGCCCCCTATTACATTGCACTCTCATCACACTTTGTGCATGAGACTTGACCCACATCTAAAGCATTTTATATTTTGTAATGGCTTACTTTATTGCATTCTTTGTTACATCCGGATCATGGGCTACAACCTGCCCAATAATGCTTCCTTCCTTGGCATCTTCATCTGCCTCTATTAAATACCAAGGTCTGCTGAACACTGGAGGTTCATCTATGTCTTCCACAGAAATTTTGACCAAAGCCGTGTCTTTGAATGGCCCCAGCTGAAGAAAACGAGGATCAGGATGAGTGTTGGTTGCTTCCACTCTTAAGGTGTATAACATCTTTTTTTCAAAATCCAGACGCTGGGGAACAAATAATAATAACAATAAAGAAAATTGTGTCACTTTACAAGAAATGTGAGTCAGTTTTATAATGCTGAATTAGAAGTGTAGGCATTTTTAGGAGCAAAAGCTCTAAAATTTAATGCATCTTGGAGAACATGGAGTATATTAAGGCTTGTTCTAGGTATAAGAAAAATAAGGAGTATTATAGGGCAACAAGGCAATTATGATCCCTCTGCCTACTACTTGTTCAGATTCCTGGAAAACCAGGAGGGGTCAATCTAAAGAAAAATCAAAAAAGAGAAAGAAACAGGAAAGTTGGACTCAATCCACAAGTAGTAATTGCTAAAAGTCTTATATGTCTCATCTCATTTGTAGGAACAAGAATAATTACCCCAGCTCTTAAATGCTCTCTGTCCTATTTCCTTTTTCCTTACTCCTCCCGCATTACCATCTACCCTTGCCTATTTTGCATCAGGAGCAACCCAGACCTGTTCCTGGCCTCCACATTCGAGAGTGAAAGAAAAACTATGAAGTCTGATTTCCAATCTATGTGACATTTATATTATGCATATCCATATATGCAAATGCATATATACATTCATATGTGCACACCTATACGTGCATGCTCATACATAAATATACGTATGTTTCCAAATATATGTGTATAGATCTATATTTACATATATGTATATATCAATTAATTGTTACTGATGTGTTCAGTGAGAATAGAACCAAAAATAGCGTTCAGAGTTTAACAGTCTGAACGCTAGAAAGGAACCAATAAATCTGTCAGAGATGGTATTTTGAATTAAATTTATGCCCATGTCTTTGCTCTTTGGACTTCCATTGACATAATATGTAACAACTTAAGTTTCACCAAGGTTGGACTTAAACCAAGAGAGATTTTAGGTACTGAAGTTACCTGACTGTTGGACAGATTAGAGAGGGACAGTTTAGCCTTGGAGGTGTAAGTTCATCAAACTTCAGTTGAGCCTCCAACCCTTGTGAGCCTTACTGCAGCATTCAGCTGACAAACCTTACTGTGAACTGAACCCCTCCAGGTTTTCACAACCCTAATTCAAAAGTACTGTGTGTGAGACTATATATATTGAACAGACAGCAGCCACTGAAATATTGCTTTATGTGAAGTGACATGCCAGTAAATTTCCCTCGAGACTTGAAAATAACAGATACCTGCTGAAGAAAGAGAAGAACAAAACTAATACAACAACTCCTTGGCAGCCTGACCCCTTGTGAGATCTACCCTCCCTTCCCCTGGAAAAAGAAAAATAACCATAACACCTGGAGAGCTAAGTACATATAAAAGAGAGGGAGGAAAAAAAATAAACCTTTTTGACAGTTATAATCCCTTCCTGTGTGTCCTTGTCAGTGACGATATCAAACATATCTGATCCATCCCCATTGGAGATGCTATACTCAATCTCTGCATTTTCACCCACATCAGGGTCATTGGCTTTAATTCTGCCAAGAGGAGTCCCAGGTGGTGCAGACTCAGGAGAGCTGAACTGGTAGGTGCCTGGAAGAGCGAAATCAAGCATTTATTATTTTGAGAAGCTTTGTTCTTCTGAATAATAAACAACTTCAGTTTCACCTGGATTTTTTAAGTAGCTTGACGTTTGAAACACTTTAAGAAAAGTGCTGTTAGTCATCATACTAAACTAAAACAGGGTTTGGAGTTGATTGACAAACTGTCACAAAAATTTCAAGTGATTCTTCAGTCATTTATTTCTGTGCTTTTAATTTTTTTTTCTTTTTTTTTTTTTTTTTTTTTCTTCAGCTATAAGGAACAGAGAAGCTCAACAATAAGGCACCCGTTCTAACCTTGATTATTTAACAGTATAGATATTTTTTTTCCTCTCAGTTTTCTAGAAATGTTCCTAGATATATTTAGAAGTAGTAGGGGATTTTGTTTTGTTTTCTCAAGGCACAAGAATTGTGGAAGCCAGTGTGGATTTTGGAAAGAGACTAAAATAGAATAGGTGCTTTTTTTTTATTCTTTTGAAAAATATATTCAAGATTTGTAGGTATTCTGTGTGAAAGTAATTCATTCATCTGTTATTGGTAATACATACTAAAGAGTCATGGTAAAGAGTATTTGGATACATGTTCATGTTAATTGCTATAGTTAATTGAAATGCAGATACATTCAGATTTTTTTTAATTTACCCTGCACATACTTTTTGTGCTCTTTCAATGGTTGGTTTCATTTAATGTTTTTATAATCAGGGTTTGCTAGAAATGTTTCTGATTACACAGACATTTTAATCTTGTTTATGTGTATGAAAAGTGAATTTATATGTATTTTCTGACAACATTTGCAATAAAAATCTAATTATAGACATGCTGTTGCAGAAAAAGTATTAATCAGATGGTTTTCTTGACTAGTCAGAACTAGACAATGAAGACCTTTCATCACTAGCAAGACACAAATGTTTCTAAATCAGTATTTGCAGTTATTTGTTACCAAGAAAATGTAAAAAAAATCTGATATATTCAGCATTTTACATGTGACATTCCAGAATCTGATGTTTCTTTTGACCTGTTTTCTCATGTAAATTAATATTAATTTACTGAGTGAAGTAGTAGCATTGGAAAAATATTTTAAGAGTCTGGACCTGACAAAATGAGCACCTGATAAAATCCACAATCCTTATTTGAAGGGTCGAGTAAGAACCTGTATAAATTGTATTGACGTGTAGTACAGTACAGTCAAGTATCTTTCTTGTAGCTAGCCTATTTCCTATATTTGCATGTCCTTTGCTTTCTTTTAAGATACTTAAAGGGTCCTGAAGGTTCCTTTTAAGTACAAGGACTATACCAAACGTCTGAGTGCTGAATGAGTTTCTATCCCCAAATGTACAAAGTACAAAAGAGTATCACTGCAAAAACCTTATATTTATATGGATGTGTAACAAAATGGAAGCTAATGTTTGATGCTAAATTGTATTTGCTGTTACAAATTCAAGGTTGTAAGTGAAAACTCAGCAGTAGACTGTTTGGCTGCAATCCACACAGACTAAAATGCAC
The DNA here is from genome assembly GCF_000699145.1 of Aptenodytes forsteri. Taxonomy (NCBI): domain Eukaryota; kingdom Metazoa; phylum Chordata; class Aves; order Sphenisciformes; family Spheniscidae; genus Aptenodytes; species Aptenodytes forsteri. The sequence goes on along the minus strand of NW_008795259.1, from coordinate 8,907,115 downwards.
GTTATTCCCTTAAACCAGACTGAAAATGGGGTGAAAGTTAGGATTCCTGGCAGCTAACCATAAGTTTGAAGGCTTGCTCAAGGGTTTGGCAGGTGAGCCAGAAATACTGTAAGAACAGATTTAATCATGCTACTTATGACTTCTTCCAGAATAAATAGCTCTCTTGAGTGCTTTTGCATCTGAAAGCATTCCTTATTTTTATGGTGCTCTGTGAGTGCTACACATTTTCAGCATGCAAGATGGCAAATTTGGTTTAGAATACAATTGAATTCAAAATGTGTAAGATTTTCATTATGGTGCCATTTAAATTCAGTTTTGGCCTATGTCTTTTAATTGTCCAGGATTCCTTTCAGGAAACAAAACAAAACAGAAAATCTGTTCCTTCTTAATGCAGTTTGAACAACCAGTACTTCACAGTGCACTCTGCCATTTTCCTTTCTTCTGTCCTTCTAAGAAATCAATCTTTCGTTCTTCAGTACCTTGACATTAACTCCTGTTGCTTCCATTTGTAATACGCCTTCTGCCTCAGGTCACATTTTCACTTATTCTTGCCTCACATAAGAGAAAATAGAAGATAATTGATTTTTGGAAGGAGCAGACTTCCAGAACTAGATAGTTCTCTGAAGGTATGCTCCTCTTCATAACTATCTAAGAAATCAAAACCTCCAGATGTTTCTCTATGTTTGATTCCCTAGGAAGTGTTGAAAACCACCCTGCTGAGGAGAAAGAAAATGAGAGGGAAGGGTCATCAGCAAAACGAAAATTGCACCATTAAATAGATTCCACAGTAGGTCTTCTACAGCCCATTCAATGTGTTTCAGTGATGTTCAAAGTAGAAAGCTACAGAGAATATTGTATGAGGCATCAAATTGTGTAAATTTCCCTATAATTAACAACTAAACCCAAAACTTACTGAAATAATCAAAACTTCCATAGACTTCAGGCTTCAGCTAATCTTGAAAGAAGAGTATCATAAGAAAAAAAGGCTAAAAGGAGACTGAAAACCCTAAGTTATTTTGCAGTTCTATGCGTTCTTCATTCTTTATTTTTTAAATTTCATTTCATTTCATTTCATTCAGCCACAAAGCTTACAATGCATTGTGCTACATCACATTCTAATTTAGGTTCAGGAATTCCTATTTACCAGAATATTATGGACTATATCATGCCATAAAGTTTAAGCAATATCCCCTCCTGAAGTCAAACAGGAAGGTTGGTTGAAAATTGGTGTTTGAGTTTGCCATGTGAAGACGATTCTCAGCAACTAAACTCTGAGTGTGAATTAGTGTGAATTCAAATTATATTTTCATTCTGAGGACTGCAGTACTTCCCCTCCCCTCTCTTTTTAAAAAGCAATCTGTTATCATGAATAGAGATTAAAAAAGTTATATGCAATTTCAAGAATTCTTTCTCCTACACTGTCAGAGTTTTCTAGTATTTTTAAAAATCTGTTCTAGGTTGACCTGTTTATACTATTCTGAGTGTACTTATTGCCATGGTACTGAAGTGCTTTTCAAGTTTCTTCAGGTCCAGGAGAACATTTTCTAAATCAGCTCTGTTTGTTCAGTCCTTGGTAAATCTGTAAAGAGAGCCAGTCAGGTCCCTAATCAGTGCCAACAAGCAATTCAAATTTTATAATGTGGACATTTTTCCAGCAGGCACTGAACTGAGGCTGTAAATTTCTTCTACCTGCAGCCTATCAAACAGTTATCAGATGCTGATTATAACAACTTGGGATTGGATTTAAACCAGTGGCCTAGGACGAGAGGATCTGTAGTATGCTGTGAAGCTTTCTGTATTGTACAGCTTTCTGTTGTTTACCATTTTTTATTCTACAGAGATATTTTTATGTACAGCTTTCTGTTGTTTACCATTTTTTTATTCTACAGAGATATTTTTTAAAAACTTAATTGTATCAAACTGGTCTAGATTATCAAAATCATTCAACATCAAGAGCTGAACACAGATTACAAGTACCAAAACCAAATGCTTAGACTTCCAGCGGAGCATACCACCTGACCAACTCTGCCTATGCAAGGTGGTGCATTAGAAAATTTGCTGACCTATTTGCTTGCCCAAACATGTGGAACTACAAGTGTCTTCAAAAACTGAACCCTTGATTTTGTAACTAAATTCCTCTAAAGGCTTTCAAGTCCCTGCAGTTAGCCTAGGTTATTGTTACAGCTCACATTCCTGTAAGCAGAGTAAGAATGGCAAGTAAGAAATATTTTGCTATTAAAAAAATGGAGACAGAGATTCCCATTTGCCTTAGTAATGCTGCAACATAAACAGACACAGCAGTGGCCCAGTATTTATACCAAAAAAAAACCAAAAAGGAGAAAAAAAGATCTCAGATGGTGACAGTGAAACAGCTGATTTTAGAGAGGTTCTTTGGCAAAGAACAGAACTATTAGATGCTCCATACTCTGGGGGAAGCGAGGCGGATTGTCATTGACATCAGTCAGCGTGATGTTCACGGTGGTGGTCCCTGATAGTCCTCCCATCTGGCCTCCCATGTCTTTGGCCTGGATGACCACTTGATACTGTTCCCTGTTTTCTCTGCTCATGTCTGGCAAAGCAGTCTTGATTATGCCTTGGAGAAGAGAGAAAAAGGAGAGACAGAGAGGTGAAGGAAAAGAAGCACCATCCACTTTAATCTCAGGGTTTTTAAATGGATTCACGTAAGATATACTGTGCAGATGTTAATCCATAGTAATCAAAACAAGGTATACTGCAATAAGACTTTCAATCTATAGCTGATATAATGTGAGTTTAAGAAAAAAGAGATAAATGTAACAGAGACATTATTCATTGTTTGTGATGTGCTAAGTCAATTTAATTATTCTTTCAATGACAAAAATATAAATATATTTTTTGAATTAATGATATTTTTCAGCTACTATCCCCAGTTATTATTTTAACACATTCTTTAATCTCCAGCCCTGGTGAGGTTTTGATATTATAGCACAAGGCTGAACTCTAATATGCCCTGGATTCATTCTTTTGGACTGTAATAGATCATAGATTTTAATGCCCAGTGATAGCCACTGTAAGTCAGCTAACAGTATAGCTAATGAAAGAATTGGACAAGACTGTAAACTTAGTGTTGGAAAATCTTTTTTGGGTGTCTGATCTCAAGAATTTCATAAATGTAATTTAAATGTCTCAGACTCTTGTACAGCACACAAAAAGAGTAGGGACCTGAGGTGAGAAAACCAAAAATACCATAGCCTGAACAGAGAAGTGACCTCAATCCTCCTGGGATCCAGAGCCCAAAAGACCTTTTCATTAAAGTGGAGACACACATGTTTTCTTTTAGAAAACCAAGCAGAACTTTTTTCTTTGTATTTAGAAGGGTGGTAGCTTTGCAAGGTTGAAGTGATGAGAGTTTTCTCTTGTGAAGTGGGAGAATTTAAATACAGCGTCCTTTTTTTGCTTGGAGGGTCCACACTCCTGCCTTTCCTTTCTCAGAAGGCTCTCATTACAAGCTCAGCTGATATGGGGGTGTCCTTTTTTAAAAAAAAAAAAAAAAAAACCCAACCCCGGAAAGCTCCTACTCCTAGAGAGTGAAACAAAGAAAAAAACTTCTGTAATCTAGTGGTTATGGCACTTACATCTGATCCAGGATTACCAGGTTCTGATTACCGTACCTAGGCTTGTTAATATATGTAACACTAAAAAGCAAATTGAAAAAGTGAAAGATAATCCCAGAACCAAAGATGAGAGCCCAGGTCTCCCCCAAACTGTCTGCCTGCCTAATCACCTGCTGCCATCAGTTAATGACCGTGTGGTACTGGTCCTGTTTCCCTGCTCATGCCTGGTAAAGATTTTTTGAGTAGGGGATTAGAGAAAAGAGAAAAAGGAGAGAGATAGGAAAAGGTGGAAAAAACCCAAACACTTTAATCCTAGGCAAAATCGTTATGCTCCCTTTTAAAACTGTAGCCATATGACTCATTATCCTTTTGATATAATGCCCTTGCTGTATTTAAAAAAGAAATTGTTTCAAAAGGAAATCAACCATCATCTGAGCATGCTCAATGGATTAGGAACTTCAGGGATTCTGGGCACAATTGCACTTAAAGTCTGGATTCTCAAAACAGAACAATTTTGATAACATGCAGGAACAAGCTAATGCAATGCCTGCTAAGTCTTACGTGCATTAGGATTAGGTATCTGGAGAGGGGGGAGGGTGTTGTTTGTTTCTTTTTAGAACCCTAATTTTGGATTATAGATATCCAGAGTTCACACAAATTTTTTTTCTTTGTTTCTGTCTCTTATCTGATTTCCTGCTTAACAGTGAAAAGGGCTTCCGTTCATGTTTTACAACTTAAAAACATTAATGCTTCTTGCTTCAATTCTAATAGCTGTTGGAATTACAAACTTTTAGAAAAAATTAATTTCCTTTGGGGATTTTTTTTTTTACCTTATAGTGTGAAATTGACCAGCTCCTTTTTTCTTTCTTAAAGACAAACAGAAGAAATTCCCAGAAATTGGTGTAAAATAAGCTTTAATACTTTCATGATTCTTTGGACCCTTTACAATATTCTACACCCTTTCTGAACTGTTGACTTTTACAGTTAACAGTTGCCTTCCAGAAGTCTTATTCATACCAAGTAAAGCAGTTCTTCTTCTGCAATAATATTTTTTTAACAAAAAAAGACATAATTTTATTGTGATTCCAATTTCCATTTAGAAAAAGTGTATCAGCTTTGTGTCAAGCTGTTCCAATATTTAAATGCAAGTGAAAAGTGTCTTGATCCCTGCATCTTGTCCCTGTCATTGCAAAAAGTAAGACTGAATGAATTGCTAACCTGTTTCTGGATCCACTGAGAAATATGGCTGTCCCTGGAGGATGCTGTACACCACTTTGGCACTGTTTCCGTAGTTGGCATCATCAGCATCTGTGGCTGTCACTTGAATAACAGATGTACCTAAATGGGTACCAAACAAGGAATCAGCAGATTTTAAGAAGACACCTACTTCTTGTAAACCACATACTGTGGTTTCAGTACTGAATTCAGTAAAAAATCAAACAGCATCTGGTAGACAAACCCAATGTTATCCTACCCAAGCAAACAGCAAAATAAAGTATCATCTTCCTCGTGACTAAAACTAAAATCATTATCAATTAAGTTTCATGCTTCACTTAAACATGAGTAATCACATAGGGATTGACATATGTCTTTGAAACCCAACACAGTATTAGGCTTTTTTGGTGATCAAACAGGTTTGAAGATTGTGCTCTGGTAATAACATGAACTCAGCTGAAACTGTTCACTTAAAAGGTAGGTAGCTGCTGTGTGAAAAGTACCATTATGATTCTTAAGTTTGACTTAATCAGTAAATTAACCTAAAGTAAATTTCCCCATACCCATTTTCTGCTTAGATGACAACCTCCAAATATCTGAAGTCAGACTGAATAAAAATTTTTGTCTCATCCTAACTAATTTTTAAGATGTTTTTAAAAAATTAGCTTGGTTTTGTACTAAGATGTTCTGGGTTTTTTTTATCCCTTGATCAAAATTATCCACCTATTTGGCAAATAATTGCCATTAAACGATAACTACATTTTTTCATCATTCACTTATTTTGCATGAAAATGGTTTACCCATTTCCTGTGATCACAATGAGGAGAATATAGGCTATATGGGATTAAGAGCACTGTGAGCCAACACATTTGGTGTAGTTTATGGATTAGAATAAAATGAAAGCTTCTGTAAAACCTTTCTTATAAGACATATAACAGGACAAAACTGTTCTTCACAAGCTTTTTTTTCTAAGCAATTTTCAAGGCATCAGGATACATTTTGCTAACACAATCTAGAGCTGACAAATGTCTGGATAAATGCAGGCAGTCCAATAGCTAGAAGTGTAAATGTCTGGATAAATGCAGGCAGTCCAATAGGGAGAAGTGTAAAGGTCTTTAACTCCTTGCCAAGGGCAGAAGTCTGACTGAGAAAAAGCTCTTTACCCTATTTTTGGCTGGGTATTTTTTATGTATCTCACTTTCCTTAGAAGAAAAAGGTCTAGTGAGCACTGTCCACTTAAGTGATATCATTTCCTATTCCTTTTTTTCTTCACCCTCAGCCTCTCTAGATTGAAGTTCACCTGGATAACTTGCCGTCAAGTATCTGTCTTGACTATACATTTAGAAGATGCTTGTTTACCTGTGACTGATGTAATTGAAGAGAATCATCTCTACTGTCGCTCTTCAGGGTATACGAAGGATTGGGGAAAGTAGAAATCAAGTGTAATCAAAACAGATTTATGAGAGCACATGTTATTATTAGGTCCTGTTAGATGCATCTGTTTTCACACAGTACATAATACCGCTTTACATTTAATAGTTTTACCTACAGAATAGTAACAATTCCCACTATTTCACATTATCTGAACAGCATGACTAGTGGGGAGGAATACTTCTTTCTCTGCAACGAACCAGCAGAACAAAGTTGTAAAAATGTTTGGTAACAATTCATCAAATTCTGAAGATGATTTTTGCCGTCAGCAATCTAGATTACTTTTTGCCTGGTTAAACAGTTAAAGGTCATCTGTGTGCCAAGTTGAGCTGTAAAATAATCCTGAAGAAGTGAATTTTTAAGGACAATTTTATCACTAAAAGTGTCCAGCAGAACTCCTCATCTGGACAAAAAATAAAGACAGTTTTCTGAGAAATGTAAAATTCCATGAGTACTATCTGCTTTCAAAAAAGCAAATAAATTAAATCCCATGCCTCCTCAAGACTAACAGGGAAAGGAGAGTCAATATTAGTTGCTAGCCTATAAAAAATGTAAAAGTCATCAGTAGAATCCCATGCTTATACAGTGTGCCACTGTAGCATCTAGAAGTTAAGAATCAGGGGAAATGTATATATGTCCATCCCACCCTCCCCCCCAAACAACTCAAAATGTCTTCGTCAGGAAAACTTATTGCTGTGGCCTCCTGATTTAGGCACTGTCTTGGGACTGACACAGAAGTTTGAGTGTGGTCATAACAACTGAATGCACATTAATTTTCTTTTCCTAGCATACTGTTTTGATGAAAAAAGAATGCTGAAGCCTGTTTTGAGAATGGTTTTTGCCTGTTTGTTTGTTTTTTAAGAAAGGCATTTCAGGGCTCAGAGAAGTCTGGGAAATTTCTGTCTTTGTCTCATTGGAACATATATCTTTGTTTCGTGAGGCTCCAGTGCCATATAATTATGCTTGCTGAGGAGAGTACAGAAGCTGTAACCCTACAGAAACTTTGGAGGTCACTATCAGATAATTCAAGTGGATCTTATACAAAATGAGATCTCATTCTAGTTTGCAAAATATTGATGATTTCTTTTATTTGTCGAATTTTGTAAAGTGGTGAAAAGATAGTGTTATAACAGCTGCTGCTTCGTAGTAAATTAATAGTATAATTGTGAAAAACAATTAACAAATGTATAACCTCAGAAAATTTATTGTCAGCATGCAGTTCACTCTCTTCTCTACCAACAGTCTGCTGTGTCATAAAGGAGGATCTTCACAGACGATAGGCAGTGCTTGTGCAGCTTTTTTTTAATGAGGAAAGAAACTTCTCTTAGCTTTTGGGGTCAGAAATTAACGGCAGCGAAATAAAGGAACTCAGCACTAATTCCAAAGTAATTGGTATTGAGGCAAAAACAGTTTGGATCTTTTTAATTAAAAACAACTATGCCCTATCCTCACCCCCACCTGAATGGTACCCACAGAATGTAGATGTATTTATATAGTTACAAGCAGCCTTTTGCCCACATTTGTCAGCAGAAGTCAGCATGATTTAAAATATAAATCAGGCTGCTAGGTTAGAAATTAGAAGCTTTCTGAGATACTTCTACATCTGCCAACATGAGCAGCAATGAAGAAGTGAAGTAGAGCCTGGGAAGAATTGGGGTTGGGGAGAAGGTGTTTTAGTTTTTGTCTTTGTTTCTCACCATCCAACTCTATTTTTAATGGGCAATAAATTAAATTAATTTTCCCAAGTCAAGTCTGTTTTGCCCCTGATGGTAATTGGTAAGTGATCTCCCTGTCTTTATGTCAACCCATGAGCTTTTCCATCTTATTTTCTCCCTCTGTACTGTTGAGGAGGAAGAGTGAGAGAGCAGCTGGGTGGGCCTCTGGAAGCCAGTCAAGATCAAACACACCACCTGAGTGTGGTGTGAAAGATGACAGAAAAAATGTGAGAATGACTACAATAGCAGTCTAAGGAGTAATAACATCACTTTTCTGCAGAACAAAGTGAACTTCAACCCAATCCTATTCAGCAAGCGTATCCCATCTCAGGATGGGAACTAAATCTCAGAGCTCTCAAGAGGTATGTCTTATTTTCTTTTCCTTTCTTTTTTCTTTTTCTTTTTTTTTTCCTTATTTGTTTTGTTTTGTTTTGATGAATTTTCAATACTTCTTTCACCAGGTTGGAGACTGTTTTGTTGGCTTTGTCTCTCAAAGATTCTCTCTATGTCTGCGTACAATGAGCAAGGAATAGCAGTTTGCTGAATGTGTTGAATTTGCCAAGCTTTATGAGTGCTATAGCATCAGCATTATTCTTTTTTTTTTCCTTTTCTTCTTTGCTTAGATGTACATTTGCGACTGGAAGCTTAAGCACTTTGACAACACATCTGTGATGGATGGGATCCTAATGTAAGGGTGGAAAAATGCAGAAGGATAATTGTGAAGATAACCTGAGAGAAGACAAATCTAGACTAAATCTGTGTAAGTAGTGTCTTTGTGTGTGTGTGATTGTGTGTGCATATGTATACATGTATGTGTATGCAAGAATGTAGAGTCCAAAAAGGAAAACTGAATTAGAGAGGGCATCATTCCATATCTAGGACAGTATAACTCATTGTCAGAACCGAGACCCACTGACACAGATTTCCAGAACTCATGAAGAGTGAGACATAAATTTGAAAAAGCATTTGAAATGAGAATGCTTTTCTGAATTATGTTTAAAATGCTTTCTACTTTTGTGCTATTCAGTCTTTGAAAGCATCCCTCTGGTGTAATTAGGTGTCCTAGCACGGTACCAGAGTGCATTGCACAGCTGAAGTAAATAGCCTGCAGAGGATTGCTGTAGTGCAAAAGAGGTCTTCCACTAGATGAGATAGGCACGTATTTTGCTACCTTTTCATCTAAAGACACTGTCTTCAGCATGCAACTCTTGTTCCTACGTGGCTTCTTTGGTTGACATGAATTAAAACAGCTTCTGCCAGTCAGACGAATATATCTGCATCTATTTGAAAATGCTATTTTTACTGATAACTTTTTCTGTAGCTTTCATTTTGAACAGTAATCTCCAGCTTGGGTGAAGAAAATGAGCAGATTATGTTGTTAGCATAGTATGTTTCAAGATTCCACCATGAACACTGGCTCAAAAACTGACAGATAGTAATTTAAATATCATTCAGAACCATGACATTTCTTTTCCAAAGGGAATTCTGTAACTTCAAAATGCATTTATAGTTTGGTTCTCATTTTTTATAAAAGTAGGATTTCAGATCAATTCAAACTTTTGATTTTAAGAAAAAATAAGATGTTTGGTTTAGACTTTGGCCTTCTAATATAAAGTTTTCAAAAAGTCATTTGGAAATAAAAAAAAAAAATGGAAAATGCTGAAACAGGATGTTTTTTACATTATCAGACAGCTTCCTTTCTATTTTTTCTCAAGTCAACTTCTTTCAAAATTGGCAATTATTGAAAACTTCTGAGTTTTACAGAGAACTTGTGTGTGTGTATCTAGCTCTGTTTAAGAGAGAGCTCCACTCAAAGCAGAAAGGCTGTTTCATTTTCAGAAATAGAAGACCATCTGGGGTAAGTGGAGAGGCAGGAAGGACTTTGTCTTCCTAAAGGAGAAGCTCTTGTGCTTGCTTCCTGTTTTCAAGCACAATGGCAATCTGCTGTTCATCAAGTTTATTCATGGAGGGAAGATTTTAGAAGTGGATTACTTTTACAAGCTGAAAAGATTTGGGAGAGCTCTGGAAAACCTCTGGAGGCAAAATCAGGAATTTTGTTTGGCTAAAAGCCTAAAGATAAGTGGACAGATAGTTTGCTCAGACAACATGTCTCCAAGGACTGTTTTCATGCAGACATACTATGGAGATACCCCTGCTGAAGACATGAGTGAAATTTTAAGTGAGCTACAGAAATATTGAGAGGTATTAAACCACTTTTGTTTTTGAGAGCAGGTTGTTCTCTCTGGATAGGACTCTGTGCTTAGGCAATGAACTGCAGAAATTATGAACTAGGAGCAGACATATGGCACTACCCAAGCCTAAAAAGTTTAGGAATGTGTAGAATTCACCACTGAGGATCTCATTACCACATCAGTTGGACTACATCACTTCAGACTGCTTTCTGTACAAAGGGCAGGGCTAAATAAGGTTGAGATGTAACTCTTATGTTTTGACTGGAAAACAGCTCTACCTAGAAAGCTGAAGGAATAGGCAGCTGCAAAGTGAACTTTGCTCTTTTGTACATGCCCACAATTTAACAGAGATTTCACTAGACTGCTTTTTCTTTGATGCACAAAAGGCCAGAAGGTTGGTAGTAGGAAAGATGTGTAAGAGCAAAGGAAAAGAAAGAGTAAAAGCAGAAAAGGAGCAAGTGTCAACAGGTAAACAGATAAATGATCCAAGCTAGAAGAGGAATAAATGGGCATGACTGCGAAAAACAAATAAAGCCAACTTAGAACAAATAAGGAACCTGAGGAACCAGACTCAAAGGAGCAATAACATGACACTGGAAAATTAAGAAGGAACTTAAAATGTAGTTCAGCCATATGTATTGAGCAGAAATGTATAAAAAAGAGAGGAGGCAAAAAGGTGGCATAAACCAAGAGATGCAATACTTCATAAATTACATTTTACCAAGTTGATGATTTTTAATAGTCTGCTGTATAGGTATGAGATGAAACTTAATCTCACTTGAAAACATTCTGTCTCTTATTTTTGTGTATATAGTCTCACATAATGGTTGATCGAGAAGTCAGTTGACATGCTAGCTCCTGTAGATGGATACTGTACCTTTGTTTCGGCTGCCCACTGATCTCCCATCCAGGAATCACAAACTTTGCACCACTGTGGTGTACATAAAGAGTCACTGTAATCCCTGCTAATGTGACTAAAAGTAATTTATGAGAGATGCAAGAAAAGCAAGCTATGCTGCGTGGTATAGCCTTATTTCTTCCCTCAGAACTACTTTTTCCTCTCCATTTCACTCCATACCAGTAAAAACAGATGGACCTTACCACCAATTTCGGAAATACGAGATGCTATTTTTATGCAGAATTTTACTCCAGAAACAGTCCCTTGTGTTTTATAAATATAATGGGGAAATAATTTTTATCATTTCTTGTGTGTGTTGTGTTTTGATGTTTGGGGTTTTGATCAATGTTTCCTTTTCTATGACAAAATGAAGTTACATTTTAGATTGTGTTATCGGAACTTGCATTAAAGAAGTAAGTACGTGCTAATGATTGTCTCACCACATAGAAAGATGCAATGTGACTAAACTGCTCTGTCTTTAATCTGCCTGAAATGCTGTGTGGGGTAGAGGCTTTTGCCAGTGAATACAATACATACACCATTGTAACATAATGTCTGAAATTGAACTGGAAAAGAATGGCTAAAGCTGAACAAAGCCTCTAGCCTTTGCCCTCCCGCTGTTCAATACCTTGAAACAGTAAATTTAGTTTTCCTTTGGCAGTAATTGTCACTGTGAAGTGCATCAGATGCCCTGCATGAGAATTTGAAAAGCATTATGGATGCAATAACAAGTGGGAAACAGTAAAAAGAATGAGAAGTAGTCTGAAGTATTGGTGGATGAACAACTCTGTGTATGTTTATTCTTTTGGGAAGCTTCTTTTTCCCCTTCTCATCATAAAGAAAGTCACTTCTGAAACAGCAATACTGGTGCCATCAAATGGCAGTGATAAAATAGAGAAAAGAGTAGTCAGACTCTTTCAAGTGTTAATGCTGACTAGCTTTTACATTGCATTTCCTAGTGACTGAGGTACAGTATAAAGTGATCTGCCATCCATAATAAATGAACTGCAGCTTAGAAATCTTTTTCATTTTGTTCAACATGCTGTACATACTTACAATTAGAAAATACACTTCTTTTACACAGAGAAAGTATCTGCAGTCTATGTTCAAAAAGAAATTAAAACCAAAAAAGAAAAGAATTAATCACAAAATTATCCTCAAAATTTCTATTCAAAATAATGATGAAACTCACCAGAAGCATGTTTCTGGGTCTGGAACTGCTATGCATATGGTAAGGTTGTTCCAACTAGAATTGGTAGTGAAACCAATATGTTGAAGGAGCAACAAGTAATGACATAACATGGCAGTTAATTACCTTGGTTACTCTTTCTCTGACCACAGTGCTGTTGCGGAGCATGTGGAAATAGGCCAGCTTTTTGGACTGACAGCTGCCATCCATGGCAGGTCAGTCACAGAAACTCCACCACTTAAGAATCCTTGAAGGCTTATTTCCTTTTTAAAGATGAGAGCTGGCAATCTTGGCCCTTTGCCCTATCTTAATTTCTGGAATACTCCAAAAGAGAGAAACAGCTTTCAGCTGTTTTTATGATAAACTTAGGAAGAGCTTGTCCCCGTTGATACTACTAGAAGAAGTAGTAGTTCGTAAAGGTTGCAACGTGGTTATCTATTGATTAAAAATCTCAATTGAAGAAGTAGTAGTTCGTAAAGGCAACAACGTGGTTATCTATTGATTAAAAATCTCTCCTAGCCAACAGTTCCAACCAAGGTTTTAGTTCTAATTATAATTTTTAATTTATAAGTTTTCTTTCTAATTATAATTTTTAATTTATAAAATAATGAAGTTATCATAGGGATGTTATTTCTTCACTACTCTCAGGGCGCTTTGTTCATGTAGCACACCTTTAACAACTATTCTGCTTTGCCCTTTTCTTTTCTCAAAAAATGTTACCTGGGGTCCTCCATACAATCTCTAAAGGTTTCACTTAAGAGCAAAAAAGCAAGATTTTTAGAAACAGTTTTCAATAATTGCCACTTTTTAGGACTAAACTTTGAGTTTCTGATGTACATGCCTGTACAATTCTGTATTTTACAATGCAACACAGACAGGCTTATGAATTTTTTTTGGAAGGAACAAGTTAGTTTTCTGTACCTATTTTTCATTTGCTCTCTTTTTTTGAGCTTGGCTTTTGTATCTCTTTATTAGATTTTGGAGAGTCTCTTTACTATGGATTTCTATCTATGACTGGCAACTAGTACCTCACTCTCATTTGCATCTTCAAAATTCTTCTGTAATACAAGTAAATAGAAATCTTTACAGAGTTTCTACCTTTTGCCAGCTCTGCAAACAGGTGCAATTTGAAACCATATGTGAATCTCTATTATGACCATGAGAATGTAGTACATTATTATTAAGACAACAGGTTGACCTCATATTTATTTTATCTGGGGGCATTTGCATCATCTGTGGGAACTGCTGTTTGGGTGGTGATAAAGCATATCTCTTTAAATATTAATACAGCTGTGGAAAATAGTAATTTTATATGAAAATGCAGTAAATGAAGATATCGGTAAACTCAAATTTACATTAATTCAAATTAATACATTTAATTTAATAGATAATTCATGAAAGCCTCTTGCTTCTGTCATGTTTAGGTACTGTGGATGTTGTCTGTGGAAATGACAATAAAGACCTGTAATTTGGAAGAGAAATGGAGTCTAAAGCAGAGAAAATGAAACAAATTCCAGGGTTATCTTAGTCATGGGCTTTTTTAAAATTACTTTAGTTGAAGTACTATTTTTAGACAAAAGCAAAACACTTCTAGAGCTTGCATGGGTATATATAAGTAAATAGAGATGTAAGTATATACATGCGTGTGCGCGCGTGTATATGTACGTGTAGACAAACCCCCCAGAATATTAAGTAGGGTCACTGTAGGCACTTCTCTGTTATTATTTCTAGACATTTCATTTATCTTCAAAAGTGTTCAAATGTCTTGAGTATAATCTGTCAAATGATTCACATGCAGAAGTGTTCTGCTAAAGACTGTTGAGTTTTCACTATGCTTGAAAATTGATCACAAGTGCATTGGCTATTGGTTTAAAAGATCACAAGTGCATTGGCTATTGATTACAAGATTATGGTCACAGTAAATGGCGCACATCATGAGGACAATCTCATTTGGACAAATCTCATAGATTTGATAACTTCTGATTGAAAAAGATTAAAGGTATTGATTACAAATTGCTTATTTGAGAAATAATCTTAGAAATGCCTGAGCTAATTTCCAAAGGTTTCGACACTGGAGTGTCTAAGTCTCAGTGAAAATTAGTTGGACATATGCCAAGGTATCTTTTAAAATCTTATTCATGAAGTCAGTAAGTGTTAGTCTTTTGGACTATGAAATATAAGACTTTTTTTTCCTGTCCTCTCTCTTAACCACCTCAGTGTGCTAAAGAGGTGGTTATTATTTTGGTGGTTTTTTCACAACTGTCACATATTTTGACTTTATGAGGAAATAAACCTTTTGATTTTTTGTTTACGTCTCCAATATACAGTGTACATAGCCTTATTTATCACAGGCTATTTATCATTTGCCTTGGAGCAGAGTGAAGTAACTGTTATTGAGTTGGCTTTCTGACAGGTAGCTTTGATGAGAATTCATGGTTTATTGGCAGCAACTCTGTTAAATACAGGATATTCACATATGTGTACATACTTCAGTGGACAGCAAGTTAGGTTGTTTTGTTTTGTTTTTAAATTACCAATTAAGTGTGAGCAATATGTGTTTTAAATATGAAGATATGAACAACTTTCATAAGGAATAAAATTGATAACTGCACAGATCTTAATCATGCTTGATCTTAATTTCATAGTGTCACATATCTATGAGGTTGTAGGAAAAAGCTATTCTGGAAAGCATTTTGAGGCATCTGGTTAGATAGCAGATAATAAAGTAAATGTGAGCATCAGGATTGCTGTCATTGCGAAAACTTGCAGATGTGCATTTTGCTAAATATTAAGAAAAATACAGTGATTGCCTTGAGAAATGCTGTAAGCTATCTTGTTCCATGTACTTAGTAAAAGATGAGTATCAGTGGGAATAATATAGAGTAGTTTTCAAATAAGCAGGAGTTAGACAAGGCAGTCCAGGATAAGCCTTTTCTTACCTTCATTTTCTTGACTCTGTGAAGGCTGTGTATGACACAGAACATTTTCAAAATGACCATATGATTGGCAAGAAGGAAAAATGGTGACATAGAATTCAAGGTGAATTGTTAATTGAACAAAGAAAAACACATAAGCAGTAACTGCCATTTCTATAATTCATCTTTTATGTTGCTAGAAACTTATTATCAATTCTCATACCTATTTTCATGATTTTGTTGAAAGAAATATCATATTTTATTTCTGTCATATATATAAACATACATATCTATTATATATACATATGTACACATATATATGTGTATGGGCACAGTTTAAGTGAGAAATTTACTTATTTAACAATAGTGTATCCATTATGGGCAGATATTCATAGTCCTTCCACCTCAGTAGAGAGCCATTTGATGGTCTCTGTTAGGGAGAATAGTGGACTACTTTTGGGGGAGTAATGTTCCTTTCCTGAGCTTGCTACTCTTAGGCTGGTGGTATGCTGTAGCTAAAACATTTGTAACAGAAGTAGTCTTAATCATTCAGATTCACATGAGATGAAGCTTTCATTTCTCAGGAGCTCTACTAAAACTGAGAGTTAGGGGTGGAGGGGGATAGCTCATGAAAGGAGGTATATGGGATAAATAAAGATCTAGGAGGCTGGACCTTTGTTTTGTGACAGACTGATCTGTTTGATGAGACTGCTACCTCTTTGGAAGACTGCAAATTATGTCAAAGCATCTTTATGTACATTCTACTGTGTGTGACAGTTACTTTAATTTATATTATATTAGAAAAAAACCTTGTGTTTTATCTTATACCCAGATGTGATCCTTGTATCTTACTGAGAGTTAGGGGTGGAGGGGGATAGCTCATGAAAGGAGGTATATGGGATAAATAAAGATCTAGGAGGCTGGACCTTTGTTTTGTGACAGACTGATCTGTTTGATGAGACTGCTACCTCTTTGGAAGACTGCAAATTATGTCAAAGCATCTTTATGTACATTCTACTGTGTGTGACAGTTACTTTAATTTATATTATATTAGAAAAAAACCTTGTGTTTTATCTTATACCCAGATGTGATCCATTGTATCTTATTTACACATTTTGGAAATACTTAAAAGTTATAGAGAAATCTAGTGAAAAAAACCCACAAACCACCCTGCTTTTGTGTTTTACTTTCTAAATAGATGCATGCGTGTGTTAGCCTGATTTTAAAAAATAAACCTGCATTTTACACTCAGCTGAATATCGTTAGCAACTAAAATGTATATTCAGGCATTCAGAAAGCTTCCTTTACTTTTAAAAACAACTGAAAAGCTTCTGTGTTCAGAAGATTAGACTAAGTAAGCATACCAGATGTGCTTTGATTTAACAGAATAAAAAAATGAAATAATACTTCTCAATATAATTTGTAAATTTCTTTTATGGCTACATATAACCAATTCCCAAACAGATTTAACCTATATCTAGTTAATTACCATACCTGACTTAGATCTGTGTGTCCAGTCTTCCCAGCCTACTTCAGATCCAACATTTGAGAAATTCCATTCTCAAAAACCATTTAAATGAAGAAAAGGATTTTTTTCAGACACCTAAAACTACACAAGTAACTTAACTACATAGTGTCAGGAAAGAACCCTGTGCATTAGCATGATATAAACAGAGATATTAACGTTAACACTTGAAGAGCAAGATCTGCGCTTAGACAACAGATTACCTCCTCGCCACTATTAGCTTGCTTATTTTAATGTCTGCCATGTTTTAGTTTTAATAAAGGATATAACACATGTATGCATCTCCTTGGCATGTTCCTTCTGATAAAGATGCAGGTGTTCCTAATATAAGCTATTCCAGTCCTTAGAACCAGCAGTTCAATTGCCGCAGGCTCCATATGGTCACATAAATGTGAGAAGGGGCTCAACACACCCATTATACTGTAGCCTGTCTCAAAAGAAGCAAAATTATTTGGTGGCTCATAGCTGCAAGAGCTCATAAGGGAATAAATTAGGTGCCTGTAAACTGGTGTCATGCATAGGAACTCAGTATTTACTGTGGCTCTGAAAAGAGGTTACACGTGGCTGTGAATTGTAACATGTTTATATCAAAGGATGTATAAAGGGTGTATGTTCATATCAAGAGGTATATATACTGGCTGAAGCAACATGTCTGTTCCTTAATATTTTCAGAATGTCAATGAGATTTTTACTTTTTAGATGTAAAGCCATGAAAGATGAAAGGACCTTGGTTTAACATCCTATCTGGAGGACAGCATCTCTAACAATGCAGAACGTATCCCATTGTACTGCACTGCAGTGTGAGCAAAAGTGCTGATGTAAAGAATTCAGGCCCATTATGCTTTTGTTCAGAGATTATAGTGTTATAGCTGAAAATCTACTGAAATAAAAGGAAGGAAAATGGATACATCAAACATTTTTAGTGTAAGTATGATACAGGCACTTTTAATGCTAATTTCAAGCTGTAATCTAGACAGGTCCAGACCTCTGGGGTTTTTTTGTTTTGGTTTGGTTTGGTTTTTTCAATGTACACAGATAACAGGAAATATAAATTTGTTGACAGGTCCAGACCTCTGGGTTTTTTTTGTTTTGGTTTGGTTTGTTTTTTTCAATGTACACAGATAACAGGAAATAATAAATTTGTTGCAATAAAGTAGCCAGGCAAACAGTATTGCACTGAATCATTTCAGAGACATGTAAAGGGGAGCCACATTTAACACAGCCCAAGCCTGAAAATGTCACTTGGCAAGAAGACTGTCACTCCAAGGGCACTGTGGTGTCTGTTGCTGCTGAACACATTTCCACATATGGAATAGAGCTGTTCTAGTCTTCCACTAATTGATGGAAATTGATGGAATTGATGGAAAATTGAGACATACAGAGATTAAATGAGTTTGTGGTCACCTTAAAATTACATATCCAAAGTTTAGGCCAACCAGTTTACAAAGCCTAAAGCCCCATATAGTGCTTTAAAAGTCATCCATCCTGCTTACTAATTGCTGCATTTGAACTGCTGTCATCTTATTTCTTCCTACGGGAAATAGTTTAGACCAGCATGTCATGAAGGGTCAGCAGATGGAGGTTTATGGGAGCTCAGAGGAGGTGATAATCTTCCAACAATGAGTTGACAGTGACTCAGTTCCCACGGGCCAGAAATATGGAAATTATTTATACCTTCCTGTGTTTACAGCAAGTGCTAGCTACCTTTACTTGCTGACAGCAATTCTACAAAACCCCAATTTCTTCCAGCACCGAGAGCGAGTAACCTAAGTTACTCACAGGGGGTGAATAGATGGTTCTGGTTTTCCCATTGTGCTGCCTCAGACTTGTGGTATCTTAATAAGAAACCAAACCTCCCCCCCTAAAAAAAAGACGAGAAAGGAAGTGAGGAGTCCTGTTTAGAAGACATGAGGATTTTGTAGCTGAAGAAAAATGAGTATGTCAAGTGACTTTTTAGCTGAGGTTAGCCACTGCTGGATGAAACAGTCTCTCCTGCTTTTACCTGCTATACTTTGCATGCTCCTGTCACTTCCCTAGCACCAGCTCTGGCATCTAACCTCATGTGATCTGACCCAGGGAACAAAAGTAGCAGAAATTCTATATTCTGAACAATCTATTTTTCTGATAATTTAACTCCTTAAACTTTCTTCTTTTGGGTTTAGAGGGACAGTGGGTAAGGCATAAGACAGCACAACTAGGAGCAGAGAGACCAAAAGAAGAAAAAGAGAGCCACTCCTTTTGGCTGTAGCTTGAGATCTGCCTATCTGTAATGTTAAAATGATCTGTAAATCTGAAATTTATGAATGATTTGAATTCTTCAGAACCAGAAGCACTGGTTTGAATCTTGCTAAGGCTGATTTTTGTCCCTCATTTTTCTGAATGTGCAGTGTCTCTCAGTTCTTTCAAGTGTGTCATTAATACATTCTGCATAAAATTTAAAGGAACTATGGTATTTCTGATGACTTATAAGGAATTTCCCAAATTTTATAAACATGATTTATTTATTTAAGTTTCCTCTTTACCTTCATATATATACACATAATATATGCGTATTAGTTTTTATGTGATTGCTTATATTAATTTTTTAAGTGTTTATCTTTTCTTCAGTCAGTAACAAAGAATAATGCAGTATCACTAATGGATTTTTGAAAAGATAAAATTAACAAAGCTCTGAAGGGGAAAAAAATAATGTATATTCTCAATGTTTACTTTTAATTTCATACATTATGTTTGGATGTTGAACAGAGCTGTATAATGATAATAATTCCAAAATGTTATTGTTAAAAATTAGTTACATCGCTTGTTTGGACCCTGAAAAGAAACTATTGTTTTTCATTTGGATCAGAGTGTATGTTTGTTTGTTTCTTGAGATCACATAATTATTTGGGAGTGTTGTAAACTCATAGAATTTCCTCTGAGGATGGTTTCATTCTGTTTCTTGAAGAGCCAAAATGTCTACATTATATATGATTTTGTTTATCTAACTAAACATAGGAGAAACCTCAGGAAAAAAAATAGTAGTGGTACATGGACATTTAAATTTTACAGAAATTATATACGTTTACCATGAAATAAAATCCATGCAGGGAGATCCTAACGCTTACATAACATTCAGCTTGAAGTCAGTGGAGCTGTACAAATTCAAAATAACCTGTTTATAGTATCAGAGCTCTAGCAAGTAAGTTCCTTGCAGAGCAGACCTCCTTTTTGCTAGGAAAATGCTGTCCACGTTATATACATAACTATACAAATGATAGAATAATTTAAGGAAAAAAAAAAATCATGATCTAAATAAGATTCCTTTGGCATTCCAGTGTTTTTCTTTTTTTAGCTGGAAATACAAAATCTTAAAGCACCCCCTCATACTCTTCTGAAAATGTTCTGTCTAATGACAAAGACAAAATATTTATAAAGTATTCTATATACTTTTGTAATAAACTTTGCAAGCCTATTGTAAATAAAAATGCTATGCATGTATCTAACAATACATGTCCAGAACTAACAAAACCCAAAAATACCCTAAATTTCTTGGAAAACTAAATTTATATTTTTAAATGTTTAACAAAAAGAGGTTTTTGCCTTTTTCACCTTGATGGTTTATTTTGAGAAAGTATTATTAGGCATCAAAATCTTATTTTATATTTTCATCTTTATTTTGTTGAAAGGGATTTTTTTTTTCATTATAAAGACTTGTATAAAAATAATAAAGAAGATAAATTAAAAAAGGATAAAAATAGTGCATTTAAAAAAGATAACCCTATGCAGATTCTGACAGTTATAGAGGTTTTGAAATTTTTTAGTTATAGTAGCAAATGCAAACAGAAATATAGGAAGTATTCTAGCTACACGATTTCTGCTATCATGCTTAGTTTGACTAAAAGGAATTCTAATACTATATTTTAACTGCAGAATGTAAAATATGAACTCAGGATAAAATATTTATTTGAAATATGTCTTTCTCTTAAAGCTAACTTAATAATTCATTTTAAAATAGACTATATGTTAACAATTAGCATTCTGAAATTTTGCCAAGTAGTTTTCATAAGCTTGTGGCAAAGTCAAGACAGTCATTCATAGCTTTTTTTTATAAGCATCTGAAACCAGGGGCAATATGCAGAGAAGAAAATACAACTATTTCCTGGTGAAATATGAAAGATAAGAGCTGCCTCCATTTAGTCTTTTCACACACCTTTAGATTAATGTTTACTGACATAAGCAAATTCAAAAATAGAAAATGCGATGGTTACTGTATTTGTGGTTTTTTTTTTTTACTGTAAGACCTACTTGTTTTTGTTCTTCCTATACAAAATAACAAACTGTTCTTGAGAAGTAAGTTTTTATGACTGCGTGATGCTGAAAACATGATGTAACTAAAACTAAATATCAGAATGCAGTCTTACTTAAATCCAGTATAGTTGTGATGCTTATAGATTCCCAAGAGATACTATAGAAATAGTGAGCAACGATAATGGAACTTCTAACACAATCATTGTGTAATTGATGTTTCAGTTTATACTACAGCACTCACAGACAATAGCATGGTAATAAAAATGGTAGTATTAATGCATATTGCCCTGTGTGTTTTACTGCAATTTCATCTCTCTCTTTCTCTCTTTCTCCTTGTGTGTATATATTTTATTTATATCTTTTATTTAGAGTAGCTGTTAAATACAGGGCATGTTTAGGCATGCTGTAATCCTGTATGCCTGAGTTGAAAATGACCATATCTATATTTCATATATAATGTCCTTCTTCCAAACTTCACTGTTCAGCTAAAGAAAAACTCTTTCATTCTGACTGTATTTGCAATAAAAGTAATTTAATGGAAAAATTATAAATTTTAAATTTAGCCATTTAAAATATGACCCTCTATACTTATACGTTATACAAATCTTATCATGCAGAATTCTGAACCAGGAGGTGCCTTTGGTCAGATCCATAAAATCTAGAAAGCACTAGTTAAGTATGAAGAAATAAGTGCTAAATTAAATTAGGATTATCCCTTCTCTTAATAAGATCAATTCAAAGATTAAAAATATGTTGTGAAATACTCATCAGCTGCATGCTAAAGTTGTTTAATGAGAAAAAATGGTAAGCCTTACTCATTAAAATTAACAAGGCAGGTACAGGCGGATGCAATAATATTGACCCAGGAGCCAAAAGGGATTGAACTTCACAGGACATCTCATTGCTAACTTCCCTTTTTAAATGCTAACTTCCCTTTCTAAAAGTTTCTTAATAACTTCATTTATTTCCTGAGAAAAGTGGTTTTCACAATGAGGTGTAGGGTTAGTTTTGGTTTCATTTTATTTTGTTTTTTTAGACATCATCTTTCACTTGGAAAAATACTTGGATCGTAGCTTCTACTCGTGTAAGCCTTGGAGATAAAATAAGTAGATTTTAAGTATAATCAGGACTGTACTTTGCCTTCTACATGAAGAGGGAATGAAAAGATTATTCTCAAGATGCATAATATGTATTTAGCTTCTCTGAAGTTTCCTCTTACAGTATTTCTAAAATATAGCCAAATCAGAATAGGTCATGCTTCAAATCCACCTGCTCTTCATTATGACCAAGATTAGATCTCACAACTTTGGCATTCCATCAATTTAAAATGTTGAACGTCTTTTGTTCCTTTACTTTCTATATTATGTTTTGATTAACCTTTATGGGTCTGTCTAGCATCTTTTTCTCATTTTTTTAACTATTTTTTATTGAATTAATTTACCTAGTCTGACATAAATCTCAGGATTCTTCCAGTCAGCTCTAGCACTCTTTAAAAACCCCCCCCCAGCCATTATTATCCTCCACTTCTTCAGTATAGTAGCTGATTTTAATGAGAAATTCCATGTTATTGAGTTTTAGAATCTCTTAAACCAACTTTCTTATTTAGTTTTTTAAGTTAATATCACTGTGAGCATTTAGTGTGATCATTTCCATGAAAGCTATCTGAAATGACACTGCAGTCAGCTCACTCCAGTGGTTTTGATTGCTTCCAGTACTAACTTTGCTACACAACATTTTAGGTACACCCATAATGCTGTTGGAGATATGACTGGATCCCATTTAAGGATCCCATTTAGGCATAGCAAAGCTAATTTATGTATAGCTTGATGGCTGCAGTGTAAATATTACAACATGGCATTAGCACAAACGTGCACAAATAAGCATTCATATTTCCCCCTGGGCTTGGATAAGTTGTGCTGAAAATCCATGTGATGCTTTCAGTGTTCTTACTATCAAACTAGTTAAATGTGAGTGAGGTTTGCCTATTGGTACTGAAAATCACACATTCTGTCAGAGGTGTTGACTTATTATTTTCCCTTGTGTGCTCTAGATCTAGTTATTCCAAGAAACAGTCAGTCACACACTGAGAAATATGTAGCATGATGTGTCATTTGAATAACAGATACACACACAACTGAAAACATTGCTAGTGATGATTTCTCTTCAATTTCTCAATCTTAGTGACATTTTCCTAAGCTTTCATAAATATCTGCTGTCATATTTGTTGAACTTGGCAAACATAATAAATATAATAGTTAAGAAAAAAAGTTATATTTTAAGGCACAAAATTGGGAGGAAGTGAAGGATGTGAAGAAACTGAGATTTTCCCACAAATTTTTGACCTGCTCATCTTGAGTATATCTATTTCTTAAAACGTGTATAGTGTAATTGTATAGTTCTTTCCAGTCAGAAAAGTTATTTGGTTAGGTATGCAAGAATGTGTATATATCTTTATAACAAATAACCTTCATCATCTTAAGTATTTATGCAGGTAATGCAGGACTACACTGACTTTTTCATTTGATGTAGTCTTAGTAAAGATTGTCACCCTATTCCAGGGATTCTTGTTTTTATTTTATTATTATTATTTTCTTCCATTGTTATAGAGGAACAAATACAATTAAGGGGCACTTCATTTTTTATTCTGAAGTCCTCTGGTTTTCTGGAATGCACTTTTGTGATTTCAGTCTTTTTTCATTCTTTCTTTTCATTTTCATTTTCAGTATATTTTCTGTCCTTTTCTTTCAGATGCACTTACTTTCACAGCAGCAATAACCCTAATATGCATTGCTCACTCAATAATTCCCCACTTTATTCTTCCTTCATGACTTATTTTACGTGAGCCTCCAGCCTCAAATTCCATTTTAAATTCTACAGTCCAGAACCAACTAAAAGGTTCAGCCCTACGTCCTTACCAAATTTAGCTTTTGGACTTCTATTTGATCTAATCTGCAAACAGCAATATAAATCAAAACCGCTGAAGAGACTAAGTGCTGAGGTGTAATGAACTCATTATGAACTTGCATAACTGACAATTCTGTAAATTTGTGATGTTCTGCAATAAACACTATGTTCAGGAAAAAACTCTTTGGACTGCAAATCCATACAAAATAAAAGGTAGTAGCTGTTCATTGAATCATACCTATTGAATGAGGAATAATTACAACTGCTTAAATGCCATTTTCATAATGCATTGGAGATTTTTTTAATGGATATCCTAGCCACTGTGGAAAGTATGAACCAGGAACTACTTACACAACCCATTGACACACTGTGTCAGTTTTGAGTTTAATTTTTGTCACTCTCTTTTTTCTTCTTTTCCCTGCATTTTGTTGTATGTGCTGCCTAGTGCATATTTGCTGGTTTACATTCATATAGCTGTCTTTTGTCCAGTTATTTCAAGAACTACACTATCTTCATTCTGTATTTTATGTGTTCTCTTGTGTGCTTTATGGGAAGGTTTACAAGAGTACCACTTGCTCACCTGTAAATTGCATTCCACTTATGGCAAGAATCTCACCTTTTCACTCCCAAGTCATTTTCTCCAGTTATGGCATCTGCTTCCTTATCTGGAGGAGGACAAAGGGACTCCAAGAAGGAATATATTTGTGTATTCCTTATTTACCTATATGTACATCCTGACTGTTGAATTAGCATTCTTATGACTGACTTCACAAATATAGAATTTCTGCTTCTTGAATGGACTGATCTGTATTTGGGTTCTTATTCTCTGCTAGTTTAAGAAATTACAAAACTACTTTTATTCATCCAAATTCAAATGCTAAAAATTGTGATTCCAGTGTAGTTTTTATATCCCCAAATGTAAATGTCAACTAAACAGAGCAAAGAGTAACTCAGATCCCTTTTTTGCCTTCATATTGGAAGCTAAGGGGCTTTTTTTTTACTGTTTAAATGCTTTTCCTCTAATTCTTCCTTCACAGTAAAACTCACCTTTACTTGGGTCTTTTATGGACACTTCCTCAGCTTAAAGTACATAATGGTACTTATACTAACATCATCCTCATCAAATACAGACATTGGATATACTTAAAATTTCAAAGGCAGTGCCAAAGCACTGGATCTTATTCTGTTGTCTTTTATTCATGCTTCTCCATTGACATTAATGTAGTTGGACTAAGTGATAAGGTTAAACATGGACATCATGCTTTTTATCTTATCTTTTCCTATAGAGTTCCTTCCTTACAAACATATTTCAAATTAAATATGACAGGTGCACTGCCAACATTTTTCCTTCACAGATTATCAGCAAAGTAAATTCTGAATGGAAAGGTTTTCTCTATTTTCTATGTATCTTTAAAAGAACCATTCTTGGACTCATCACATTATACATAGTAATGTAGTTACTCCCTTCTCATGATTATAAAAGAGAGTTATAAAATAGAGTCCTGTTCCATTATACTTCTGCTACTGCTCTCAGAGATAATTATTAGCTTCTGGAAATTATTTTGCAAAGATACATATTAGTCACAAATGTTGATTGGTATTTTATTGTCTCTCTTAGCAATGCCATCATCCAGGGCTGATTTTGCAAACCATTTCAGTACTTCATGATAAGTAAATAACTCTTGAGAATTTACCTGTCATTTGTTTCCCATAGCCTATGTATTCTATACTTACTAATCTTATCAGAGAGACTGTCTCTACTGTAAAAGAGTGGAGCACTTAGGTAATCATGATAACTTCTTATGAATGTGTGCTGGTGAAGATTATCTATCACTTTATATTATTTGAACAAAACTCAGAAAATTATTTTCCTTTGATGCTATATTTCTCACCCATCTTATAGAATCATAGAATCATAGAATAGTTTGGGTTGGAAGGGACCTCTAAAGGTCACCTAGTCCAACCCCCCTGCCATGGGCAGGGACATCTTCAACTACATCAGGTTGCTCAGAGCCCCGTCCAACCTGTCTTCTACTGTTACTCCACATTTTTACCTTTCAGTGCAGCTGTTGTGAATAGCTGTAAGTTTTTATCCATGAAGAAATATTTTTTTAAACAAAAAAAGTTATTTCTTTGGGGAAGGTGTTCATATGTTTGGTATCTTAAAAAAAAACCAAGCAGACAAATCCATATTAAAAAAAAAAACACCACCAACTACTAATATTGATACCAAAGAGAAAAAATAATTTAAAACCCACAAACAAACAAACAAAAAAGCCAAAACAATTTTTAAAGTATTTGTAGGAACATATTTGGCATCATTTTGATATATTAATTGATTTACATACTTACATGCTCAAAGCTGTTTGCGTCTAAAGGTACAGAAAAGTTTGGTAAATTAGACTTTACAAATACAAAGAGGATACATTTTATGCAAGTGATATTCTCATCTGTGGCAAAACTATGTAGCAACTGATAAGACAACCATATATGTTATATTCCTTGATGGTTCCGGTAGGCTTAATGGAGTAAAGGGAAGCTTATAGTGTGGAAAAAGGATTAAAAAGTGGATGAAGATGAAACAAATAAATAAAAGCAGGAACCAATTATTTATGATACATTACTGGTAACAGAAATTGTTCCATGGGTATTCACAGAAGCTAGTATTAAGTGCCTCAAATAATAAATTACTCACAAGTTCCAAATCAACTCAAATGCATTTGTATTTTACATAAGGATAAGTTTTTACCTACCAACTCCAGACATCTCCGGAATACTGGCAGTGTACATGTCCTTGGTGAATTTTGGTTCATTGTCATTGATATCGTGGATTTTAATGATAAATTCAGACTCTGGCTCCACTTGTCTTCCAGTTTTTCTGTCTATAGCCTTGGCACGTAGCACATACAGGGACTTTTCTTCTCTGTCCAATTTCTTTGCAGCATGAATATCTCCTGTATTTTCATCTATAATGAACAGACTGCCAGCCCCATCTCCTGTTAATATGTATTTTAAATTTCCATCTCCTTTATCTTGGTCAGTGTGTAGCTTCAGGGAGGTAGAAAAGAAGAATTCTATAAATATATGTATTGTTATTACAGACCAAATCATTCAGCATATATGAATAAGTCTGTACAATCTTGACTGTAATTGGGGTCAGCAGTGGTTATCTTCTGTTTCACTGTTGGAAAAATTGCAAGTTTGAGATTCAGTCATACACAAAAAATAGCTCTAAACAAACTCAAAAGGACATAGGGGGATGTAGAAGATATTTGACTAGTATTTAAAATGACCAACTTAAAACAAAAAAATATATTTCTTTGAATAGTCTGTCCAGAAACTACCAGAAGTTTCCTTTTTGAAGATGACAGGGGGTGTAAAACTCCCAAGTTTCTATTTGCAAAATAACACTTGTCTTCCCATTTATTGATTGCTGATAAGGCAACCAATTACCTTGTAACAACATAGAAGAAGTGGGTTTTAAGGATAAGAGCTTCTGAACTTCCCAAAATCAGCTATAAATGTTCTGATTTAAGCAACTTGTGTTTCTAGTTGTATTCTTTTTTTTTTTTTTTTTTCTTTAGGAACATCTTACCTAAGTTAATTACTTCCTTCCTTCTAGTCCCCTCCACATAGGAGAAATAATTTTCAAGAACACTAGGAGGTAAATTTTCAAAGCATCGAGTGGGGTTTAACAGTCCTTTTCCTACTACACCTCTTCATAAGTGTTCAAAACTGTATCCCTGTGAACTTACAGGCACTGATTAGTTTGCCATATGGCACCATTGTGAAAAAGTGTCTAAAACCAAAGGCAAAACAAGCCCTTAAAGCTGACCCAGGCACTAGAAATTCTCACATAATACTCTTTTTTGGAAGTCTATTCCTGTAATTTCATTTACAGGGACCCACAGTTCCTTTTTATTAGCATTTTCAGTATATTTTCCTCAGATATATGCTTACAGTCACATCTGGTCACAGATCGGTGACCTGAGTGTTTTTCAAATGTGGACAGAAAGAATCTTATTCCAGCATTTTTTTTATTTCTCTGCGTAGAAATATGTAGTATATCATCCACCTGAGAAAATATTGTTCAGTAACAGTAAAG
Organism: Aptenodytes forsteri; assembly: GCF_000699145.1. NCBI lineage: Eukaryota > Metazoa > Chordata > Aves > Sphenisciformes > Spheniscidae > Aptenodytes > Aptenodytes forsteri. Next base: position 8,879,146 of record NW_008795259.1, on the reverse strand, counting down.
GTATTACTCTAGATAGTCACTAGAGCCAGGTAAGATATTTTATGCCACTCCTTTACTTGTTTCCTTGTTCCTGTATTCCTGCCAGTGTTTATCTCCATATTTCATAGCTGAGCCATTGCATCTTTTTATTATTCCACCTGTATGAAGGGTGATTGTGGTGGATTTTGTTAAATTTCTTCACTTTGATTTTTTTCCTCATTTAACACTGTAGCCTAACACTAGTCACGAAATGTGGTCTGATTATTGTTATGGTCTTCTAGAGGTAAGACTGGATGAGATGACTATCCAAAGAGTTTTAGCACTTAATATGTTCAGTGTATATCTGTAATAAATATCTGTGAAAATTCTTAAGGATTGCATACAATGGGTTGAAAGAGTTATATACAACATGCACACAGCACTCAAAAAAAAGTCCCTGTCAACTTGTCAACTCTACAGGTATTGCAGAAAAAATAAACTTAAATATTGTATGGGTATCTTGACACAGAATGTGGAGCACTATGTAATCAATATACAAAGCTCATTAAAAATATTTGATTCTTATTTTCATATTTGATTCTTATTTTCAGGAAAAAAAGAGTATACATTTGTATGTCAAGTACAAAATATAGCATATTTCTTTTTGTCAGATGATTTTGTCTTGTGCACACAGGCCAATTTCGTGTCCCTAAGAAACAGTGCACATTCATCCTTGTTGAGGTATTCTGCACCTTGTGGCATAAATATAGCTTTCTCCTCTTTTCTTGAGGTAGGAGCCTTTTAAAAATTTGCCAAATAAGAATCAGATCTCAGGACTGATGACTAGTACCTGAACCTAGTTTTCTCATGAAGACAGGCCAACTTCTTTTTGAGTCTTTAAAACGCCCAAGTGCTTCTTATGATGCCTTATGTCGTCATGTGTCTCCTTAACATCCTCAGCCAGCCAGCCAGGGGAGCAGCCAGAGCAAGAGCCGTGTCTGGGAGCTCGGTGAGGGATCAATCCCATGTGTCAGGAGAAGGGAAATAACTTAACATAAAGCATTAGGGAGGCTGGAGCCTCCATAAAGCTAACATCCTTTCTCCACGCTGAATATAAGGAAGTACTTCTAAATTCCCACACAATAAGTCATCACTGACTAATCAGTAATTTGTTAAACTGTTTATAGTACTAATATTAGTAATGTAAGTGCCTACATTAGTGTCCTGGTTTTGGCTGGGATAGAGTTAATTTTCCTCCTAGTAGCTGGTACAGTGCTGTGTTTTGGATTTAGGATAATAATGTTGATAACACACCGATGTTTTAGTTGTTGCTAGGTAGTGCTTACACTAGTCAAGGACTTTTCAGCTTCCCATACACTGCCAGCGAGAAGTTGGGAGGGGGCACAGCCAGGACAGCTGACCCAAAATGGCCAAAGGGATATTCCATTCCATGTGACGTCATGCTCAGTATATAAACTGGGGGGAGTTGGCCGGG
>NW_008795259.1:8876972-8877295 GCF_000699145.1 Aptenodytes forsteri | reverse complement strand
AGAGTAAACGAACGGCTGTGTGGTGTTTAGCTGCCTGCCGGGTTAAATCACAATTAGACATGTACGTACTCAAAAGTTGAGTAGCCGCACATTCTGTCCTGTATCTACAAAGTTACTTTTTGTATTTTTGAAATAATTTCCATCAGTCTCCCCGGGGCTTTTGTTTTTTTCCTGCACATGTATATCATAGAATCATAGGATCATTAAGTTTCGAAAAGACCTCTAAGATCATCGAGTCCAACCGTCAACCATGTCCCTAAACGCCTCATCTACCTGTCTTTTAAATACTTCCAGGGATGGGGACTCCACCACTTCCCTGGGCA
>NW_008795259.1:8857002-8873663 GCF_000699145.1 Aptenodytes forsteri | reverse complement strand
CCGATGGCACCAGCCCCTGAGCCACGTGTTGATCAGGTGTGTTTTCCTGTTCCTTTCAGTATTCTTCCCTGCCACTGTAGGGATTGAGGAGAACACTACCTGTGCTCCTGATCCTTCAACCAGTCACCCCAGTGCCCTGAAGTCCCTTTTGATTGCTTCAGGACAATATATACAATATATACTCCAACACACATTGTTATTGATAGAAATTTATTTAACTTGCTTATTGTTATATGAATTAAACTGGACTTTGGCCCACAGGTATTATCTCCATAGCAGCCTGCCTGGCAGACTGCAAAGAAAGAGGCTTAACTTACCGGAGCCCTGGTCTTTAATTGTCAGGACTGCTATGCATGAGAAGAATGGAATATGTCCAGAGGCACTAGAAGTTTCCCACTTTAAAAACAAGCAGTCATTACTGAAACAAAATCTCACACAGTTCTCAACTGGAAAATAAAAGAAAGAAGGGGGCAGGGGGTAGAATGAGATTTTTATATTGTTTGTTTTGATTTAGAACAGAAAACAAAATTCTTAGATAAGAATATATTGTATATGTGGAATTTTATCAGAAATAATATTTTATTGGTAATTATATCTGTAATGTTATTTTAACATAATTTTATTTTAAACAGTGGTAATAATGTAGTACATATTTGAAAAGTTGTTAAATGCATTTCCCAGACAGTTCTGCTACCTAAAGAATCTTTCAGAGACTATGAACTGACTTAAAGTTAGCCCTTTACTTACTAAGATTGCCAAGTTTGCTATTTGAAAATTTTTATTCCTACAAACTCTTTTTAGACTTGGAGAGCTGGTCATCTGCTGAGAAGAGGTTCTATATACCAAGAGACAGATGCAGATGAATAGCAGTGATCCAGGCTGTGAATGTAAATAGTGTTAGCTTGCCAACCTCATTTCAATTGCTCATATGAACAACTCTGCTGGTAATCCAGGGTCAAAAACGTCTTGAAATGGGGCAACGATGAGCAAGTAGTGGGAGCAGTGATCTTTTCTGCACTAACACGTGGTTCTGGAAAAAATTTGCATCTGTTCATTGCCATTCCCTTACCCTGCTCCTCAACTATGCATAGGTCCTCAGAGAATAGCTTAATTTATTTCCTCTGTCTGTTGAAACTATTTACAAAGATGTCAGGTAGCTCAAACTGTGATGGGTATTTTAAGCTTCCTACTTATCTCATGTTTCTACCAAATGATAAACAGAATTTTCAAGCATCATAAATTTGGGAATAGAATGTGATTTCCTAGCAATGAAGAGTTCCACTTCCTATTGCCAATTTTCTATTAGCAAGATCACTTGAAGTACAGTTGCAAACTACCACTTATTCTACATGTAACAATTTCTATTTCCTATGTATATTTTGTTTTGCACTTTGCATTTGAGGAATCTTCATTAACCTGTGAAGTAATTTTGCAACAACATAGTTTTTGGAAAAAAAAAAAAAAAAAGGACCGTTTTCATATTTAAGAATAACTAAATAAAGCAAAACATTATCCAGCATCTTATGGAAATAAAATACTAGTTCTGTAAAACAGAACAATCAAACCATTCTCTCACTATATTAGTTATATAATTACAGAACATGCTTTTAATTTATGAGACGAAGTAACTCCATGTAAGATTGTAGATGTTTATGCAAAATAAGTATAGGGACATACACATTCGTAAAAAGATACTGCAATCTAATTTTGACCAATCTATAGTGTAGGTTTTTATGACTGGTAATCTTCTATAAACTGCTTAAATATTTTGAATTTATAATATAAAATACGATTTCAGCTTTTCAAATTTTAATTTTTCTGCAGAGACCTTACAGAAAATTGCCTACAGAAAATCACCTACAGAAGATCACATGCAAAAACATGGTGTGTTATAATGTATTTACAAAATATCATGCCCTTTATTAAATAAAACCAAGGAACAAGAACAGACAAATTTTCTAAATCCTATTTCCAGTTATAGTAAACAGTTTTACATACAAAATAGTTTATGGATTTTTTTTTTTTTTTAAGTAGTAAACTGTTTATGTGTGTGAAGGGCTCAGATGTTCAAACTGGAAAAATAATATTCATACATTTGATCTGAAGTAATCTTTGACTGCTGTGGTTTCCCTCTACATTTTACAGACTCAGCAGGTCTGGGGAGGTCCACCACTTACTATCAGCAGAAAGTAATTCCTGTTGAAATATTTGTTTTGCTTTACTCTACATGATCCTTTTTCTTTATTTGGGGTGGGGTAGGTTAGTAAGCAAAAACTCTATATGGCTGAAAAATGAATTTGTCAAATGTGTCCTTTCTCATATCATAAAATATTCATTCTGCAATTTCTGTGAAAAGCTGGCAGGCCAGAGGAGAACCATGAAATACTTTGGTAAAGAAAAGCAAACAAACAAACAAAAAAAACCCTAAACCAGATAATATATTAGATTACTCAGTATATAGTGACCACGCCGATAACAAATGCCATCCCCATTCCATTCAATATCCAGCATCAAGTCATCTGAAACACGTTGGAATGAAGACATAACTTAGAAGATGCACTGCCGAGTATCTTGATTTCTTAATATTCTTTTGCACACATTTCTTTTTCTATAGTCTTCTGTGTGGCTGGCTAAACATGTTCCCAACACAACTTTTCCTGAGGATCGTCAGAGACAAAGACATTGGTAATGGTTATGGGAGTGACAATTAGCTATTTCTGTAACAACGTATGTCTTATAAATATGGGCATATTTATAAATGCTCTCTCAATCTTTTTTCTTTATTTACATAAGAAAAGTGTGTATCTCAAATTAGCCTGCCTATCCAGTTCTGTGAAACTGAATTTTTATGTGATGTGATAATTGAGATCTTGATGTTCTCAAAAGAAATCTTGACATAAATTTACATGGGTCCCTGTTACTGTAATTTACAATAAGTAAATGAGTAGGCAAAGAACAGATTATCTCAGAGTTCTGTAGCATAATTCTATTTCCCCTAAATTAAGTACCTTGCTCCTTTGGCTTACACTTCACCCTCATGTAGCACTCAATATTTATCAGCAAATGGTGGTTATAACATGTAACTGCCTGGTTTCAGAAAGTATTTTATTTGACTATGCATTCTTAGTATGTCCAAGGCTAATCCATAACTTCTCTCAAAACTGCTATTATTATAACATATTATTATATGCTAAGATAACAGCATTCTTTGGAGGGAAAAGATATCTCATAAATGATCAAGTTCAGGAACTGGCATGGAATGGCAAAAGAAAACAGAGGAAAAAGAAAAAGATGTTGCCTTAGAAAAAAGTTCCTTAAAAGCCCATGTTTAAAAGTACTTGACTGTTTCTTATTAACTAAATTTTAATTTATTAAGTTTTCTGTAAACTGTGCAGCTGATCTGGTTCTCAGGTCTTTGTAATAGAGAGTAACTCTTTTCAAGTTAGGCAGACGTAATCAATGGAAGAAGGGAGAATCAGTGGACACAGTTAATAAATTATATAGTGATATGAATGAATTTTCCCCATTTAGAAGCAAGAAATTGCCAGACTTCATTTAAATTTCATTTTATTTGCAATTTATTTCTGTACAACTATTGTTGCAGATGAAAAGGGGAAAAAAGAGCAAGATGAGCTACTTAAGACTAGCGAGATTGTTATGAATAAATACAGTGAAAACATTTATTTGGTTGCCTAAATTCAGAAAGGAGGTATGATCTCTCTTGTGAACAGGGATGAGGGGAAAGGAAGGACGAAGACACATCAAGGAGAGGGTAGATCCATGTTTACATTGTGGTACATACTGTACTAACACAATTTAGATGGTTTACAGTGTGCATCTGTATCATGGTATAGAAAAAGGGCTATTACTACAGATTTCTTACCTCCACTGCCTCCACCGACACAGTTTTCTCCAGCAGAGGAATCCTGATATCCCATGGTCTTCTGTCTCAGACCCTATCTGCCTGTAAATGCCTTCTAGAAAGTGTGAACAATGTTCTTTCCTTACTTTTAATTGAAGATATGTTGGGGGATTATTGTGGTCAAATGAACTCTTCTTAGTGTCACTAAATTGGTACATCTACATATTTTAGTGGGAGATGAAGACCACGCTGATTTCCACACTGTTGTGGTGAAACTACTACCAGAACACAAGTGAACCTCTTCAAGGGTATGTCAAGGATACAGGATTGCATGGAGCTGCAATCACAGCTAGAATGCAGATGCACATGGGAGGAACAAAGGGCACAAATATAGAATTTTAAAGTCAGAAATCTTTTTTTTTTTTCAGATGTGTCATAAACTTACCAGATAGATAGGCGGGTGATTGATATCTGACCTGGAGGACAAGTGAATTCATGGGCATGCCTAGTCCCAGGCCCAAATGCCTGAAACTCAAACTCTTTAACATCCTGGTCATACATTAGAGAGAGTGGAGGTTCCTATCTGTCTCAGCTAATTTATTTGCTTTCCTCGAAGTAGGACAGGGAGGAATGGGAGGAAGATGCAAAACTAAGACTTTTCTTGGAACGGGGAAGCAATGTGGTCCCACAGGTCAGATATAGCTATGGAGTGTTACCTTTCTTCCTATGTTCACTGTCACCAAGGTTGCCTTGTATATTGTGCAATACTACCTTTGGGTGTTCATCCTTACTTGCTATTTATTGTTGTATACAAGTAGAAGTAAGAAGTTCTTTGAGCATAAGTCCTACAATTTACATTAGAAAATTTTAATGACCTTACAGTATTTTTTAAATTCATCCTATAGAATTGTGAAGGTATTTTCATAATTTCTGTAAATTTGCTATGGTAATCTAAAGGGCTTAATTCCTCTTTGATATTATAGTTGCATGAAGCAATTTCTGAGGAGTCTACTCTACTGCAGTCTTCTCTGTTATTTTTTTCCACCTTCACCAGTAAAGTTAGACTGTATTTATATTTACACAAAACATTGAAAATGCTAATGGTAAGTTTGTGTATGCCTGTATATGTATATTAGAAGTTTGGAGCAGTAGCTTATTGCATGCTCTTTGTTAATTTTGGCTGGAATAAGGTTTTGTTTCAATGTGTGTAATTCAAAGGTCTTTCTTAAAGGAGGACATTAGGATTTGCTTGCTGGTTTTTTTTCTTCCAGTTGCTGGAGGCATAACAATAAAAACGTAAAGTGTAAATGGTGCCAGTTACTTTGGTTTGAGGTTATCACAAGTCAGCAGAGGAAACTTGGAAGCTATAAAAGACAAAGATTTTTTTCCCCCTGTGAAAATGAAAGCTGAACCAAGAGTTACATTGGTATTGTCTTTTTATACCAAGTGTATTTCTATTTAAGGTTTTGTTAAACCATAATGCAGCTGTCTGAACACATCTCTGTTCTTTTTATATTTCATGTGCAATTTACGCTTCAGATGGAAAACATTCCCCCTCCCCTCCAAAACACTATATATTCAACCTCTTAGTTCCTGGTACAGTTAAGATGCTTTCTACATGCCAGTCACAACTTTGCCTTTACTACAGTCTTTTCCTTGAGTTTACCTTTCATAACATTGCTTCCTTTAAAGCTTAAGGCAAAAGACTCAAGCCATGTATAACTTCAGATTGAAAAACTTTTCCATGAAATTAACATAATGAAGCATTTTATTAATAGTTTGACAGCTAGAAAATGTTGAGTTTTGGCTGTAATATATCCAGACCTACTGACTCTGGAAAATGTATATAGGGAGACCATAATAGACTGTACATGGCATAAACAATCAACTTGGCAGTGTCATTAACTGTCAGATTTAGTATGATTCTTTCAAATATGCTTACGTCTTCTTAAATGTGAAAGCAATAAACATAAATAGTAACCAATGGGAAGGAACAGGGAAGCATAAGCTATTCAGGTGTGTCCAAAGTGACCCTTTCAGAAATGAGAAGAAAAAAAGAAAGTTTCTGTACTTTTAGGACTCCTCAAGCATTTTTTAATCACAGTTTCTGGCTAAAGCTCCTGGGCTGAGGGAAGAAACATGCAAGATACAGGAAAACACAAGCTCATGTGAATGTTATTTTTACAAAGCCGTATGCCTATTTACATCGAATTTCTATTCATATATGGTGATTGTACTATGCTATTTATTCTGAAGCTGTGGCACAGAAAAAAGATTGAGTTTTCCAAGTCTGCCCAGTATGTATTAAAGCACAAATTGATTTGACCCCAGGAAACTTGACTGTAATTATCACTCTAAGCTTCCTCCAAGTAAAGAAGGTTATGCATATAGAGGTGGGAAAGAAGACAATATTTGTGAAGGAGGATGGATGAGTACTACCTAAACCAAAATAAATTCATACCAAAAATGCAAGAAGTGTACTTGAAATAAGAGCTTATAGCATGCCAGCCAACCCTAAAATGTCACAGAAAATATGTTGAGTGCTAGTGACAGGTAGGATATTGAACAGTGCCCCCACTGTATGATTTCAGACCTTTGTGAGATTTACAGCAGCTAGGATACAGCACCAACAGCAGCTCAGTCAATATTCTCCTTCATTAACATTTTAACTAATTAAAAACTCTAAAGATATCTTAATAACTGCAGTAGTTCTTCAGTGTGGATTGCAATAGCAGTACCTGCATTACTTTAATTTTCTATTTTTGTGTGTTTAATCAAAAGTTTTATGTATGTTTTAAATGGCAATGTATTTACCTGACTTGAATTTGTGACATCAGCACAAACTTCTTAATTAAACAACCAAACTCTGTGTGTGATGGTAACCTAAGTGACTGTATATTAAACAAGGCAAATGACATTTACTTTTCTTATCTCCTGTTTTCCAGCATCTGGCTCTTGTGTTCAGCCGCCTATTGTTACAAATTCTCTAGAGAATGGTGTTGTGAGAAACACTGCTGACATCAGCTGCAGGTGCTGATTTTTACTTAGTAGGTAAGGGTAAATCTGGTTTTCATTCAGGAGGGGTTCAGCAGAATTCTCAGTCTTTTGATTCTGCTGATACAAACACAATACGGGCAAATTCATTCCCTCCATGTACATCTCCCCATACCTGGGGGGAGTCCTGGAAACCAAATCTGTTTTCTCAAGTGCCTCCTTCCACTGCATACCTTCTACATGTCCTATGCCCTATATGCTAGGTTGTAAACAAATCTGGAAAAATGGTTGCATTCTTACTTCTGCACAAAGAATTGGATTTCAGAGCACATAGAATTTGTTTGTTCTCCTCTCTTTATTCTCCAAATCAACAGCTGGGTTGCAGGTTTTCAGCCTGATGAAAAAAGCCGAACTGCTTTTTTATGGTTTGCCATACCCTGTCACTTGGCTGTTCCATAACATGAGATACAGGTTTACAGGAAGTGACCATAGTGATCAGTTATGTCCACAGGTCAGAAATTATCACATCACAACATCAAGCACTGTCACTTTAATCAATCCATGGAACAGGTGATAAATCTATCATTATTTTAAAGGCTTCACAATAAGAAAAGATATTTTTCTCATAGATTTTTCTCTCACAAGAAACTTCTGAGTGAAATCTGTCTCTGTGTGTGATATCTCTTGCCTTTTCAGAGGCACTCAAAATGCACTGTAGTTCCAAAAGATGTGCACAGAGATAGGCAGGAATAAAGGCTCTGGCCCTGGAAGCAACATGAGTTTGTCATATGGATGGACAGAACTAATTGATCTGGGCTCAGCTCTACACTAATAAGTATATAAGAAATATTCTAGTAGGGGACACCAATGGTTTGTATAGTCAAGTTCTTTATCTCAGTAGCAATAGGAGATGGTGGTTTGAGAGAGCATGCAAGTCTGGCCACTGCAATTTTTTCTTCTTTTACACTCCCCACCCCCGCCCCGCCCCAGCATCTACAACTTCAGATTAGATCTGGCCACTGCAATTTTTTCTTCTTTTACACTCCCCACCCCCGCCCCGCCCCAGCATCTACAACTGTCAGATTAGAATAGGGATGTTAGAGGGACCTGTGGGGGGTCGTTTTGTTTTGTTTTGTTTTATGAATCTGATGGCCTTGAACTTGTCTAGTTACCCATTGCTCTAACTTTGGACAAGTACTGCATTGACTGAAGTTATACTGAACTGACCAATGTTATACTGTTTCCAGTTGTGGGTCATCCACAATGATCTGAAGAATACATCAATAACAGGAGTATTTTACTACTTTTAATCACAATTTTATGTGTATATATACATATAAGTGTGTATACTTGTAGACAGATGTCTACAGATCAAGACTGAATGTTTTTCAGAAAGTCATACAGCTTAATGTAAAAGTAATAGAGTAAGATGTTGAGATGTGAGGCAATATCATCAGAGAGTCCTTTTTGGTCTAAAATATGTAAACAGGCTTCCAGATTTGCAGCACCAAACAAACAAAACCAGACTGTAGGCCTGCTGACTCAAAGGAAGTGGATCCCAAAATGTGCATGTTTCCTAAGCTGTTCAACTATATGTTGTTTCCAGAAATATTCAAAATATTTTGTTATTTACTATCCTTAAAACATATTTACTTTTACATGAATGCATTTCAAACCTAAAAAAGTAATGATTTTGAGTTCCATGTCTATTGATTCACAATGATCTCTACCACAAAGCTTCAAATTACAATTTTAAAAGATGTGTTTTTCCTAAGTTCCTACTTTTCAAACTGATAAGATAAATATTTTGTGGACACTGTACAGCCCTCACAAGAAGAAATCTATTCATTCCTCAATACACATTTCAGAATGTGGTTGTTAAATGGTGACTGTTTAAATACCTTAAATGTTTTTCTAAAACTAAACTTTCAAATTAACAGTAGTGGAAGGTAGGTAAGGTCATTGCTTGACTTAAAGCATCACTAAGGTCCTTTGCTACTGCTTATTTATTGGCAAAGTTAACCAAACAAAAAGCACAGGCTGAAATTAGTTTATACTTATTATACTGTTTCTCTATTCTGCAGACTGTATTGGAAATGTAAACTGTCATACCAACCGAAGGGTACTCAGTGAAGGTATACTGTAGAGTCATCCGTCTCGTGCCTTCACCAGTGAGTGCAATTCCCCTGCCCTGTGCCCGCTCTAAGACACATAGGTGCACGCCCCACTCTTGATAAAATCTGAGAAACAGATTCTCAAAGGTAGGTATATCAAAGCATAAGTTTTGAAATCAGGACGGGGCACAACAAGCAACAAGCCTTGAATCTGTGTTGTGATAATGTAGCTTCCTAAGGGAAGCTGTTGTTTCAAGAAGAGTATGCTGAAAACCAGTATTTAGGAAAGAGATATTTAGGGTATTTTTTTTTTTTCTTTTTCTTATTTGTCATTGATTTCATATTTATTGAAATTTGCATTACCTACTTGTATGGTTCTTTTAAATCTTGTTTCAAAATACCATCTTTGGAAGGTCATCACTGTAATGATGGCAAAGACAAGGCGGTGGCTGGAATAGTTATCAAAACAACTTTATTATTTTCCTGGCACAACAGAACCTGGTAAGTGTAATGCCATTTGGAGGGGGCTTGAGATGGGCTTCAGGTTCTGCATAAATCACAGGCTAATTATACCTGTCTGATTAAGCATAAAGACTGTGGCTTAGAGGAGAGCCAGGATAAGGCTGCCTGGGGCTTCAGATGAAAACTCCATGAAAGAGGAGTAGTGTCTAGAGAAGCCAAAGCATAAGGCCCAAACCAAGCATAAAGCCCTGCAGACCAACATTGTTGCTTCATGGAGGATACGTTTAATTTAATAGCTGAATCTGCAAGCTGGTCAAATGAAGTGAGATTAATATGGAGACATTAGATAATGCAGGAGTAATTTAAGAGGGATTTTTTAATTTTTTTTTTTAGATTGTCAGAGCAAACAATGAAAAAGAAGCCCAGCAAGTGGTGCATAAAAGATGAGTTCAAGTAATGTCAGTTTAACAGCATGGATAGTCAAAACGTTTGCATATGGTTAAAGCAGATAAAAATCTGAGTGTATCAATGCTAACTTTGTATTAACTTCATCAAAAAAAGATTTTTTGGGGGAACGGGAGTCTTCAATGCTGACTGCATCTTTTGCTGAAATCCATTTTTGTCTAAAGAGTTACTCTGTGCTTTGAGGAAGCACACAGCACACAAAGTAAAACTGATTGTTTTGCTAATTATCTTATGACTTCATCTGGAGTAAAATGTTGACCATGGTCTTGTTGACCATTTAGAGATAAGTTTTAAGATAGAACTTGAGATTTTGCTAATATTCAAAATGAGGGATCAGGAGTGTTCATTTTTCAAACGGTTTTCACTCGATGTGTGCTGTCCTTTCTGCCTTGATCTTCTCTTCAAATACATAAGCCTTGCCATTATGCTGAATTTGTCCCTGTGCAGTGGTTATTCAGTTCTGTTTCCAGCTCTTGTCATTGACTGGCTCTGTGACCTCAAATCACTGTTTCAGCAACTCTGCTGCAGTTTTCTTCTCAGAAGAACAAATATTATGTCATTGTCTGCCTCACCATAGGTACTGTTCATTTAATATAAAATACTTTGATATATTTCATTGAATGGTACTTAGGGAAGTGGAAATCAATATTAATAATCATAGCATCATCATTATAAGGTTTTACTTATCCTTTTTTCTTTTATCCTCATAAAAAAGATCAAAATAAATCTTTTCTTTATCCTGAAGAGAAAACAATGGTTTATATATATATACACACACACACATATATATTCTCATAGCTTTTTAGAAGCATAAAATTATTTTAAACTGTGGGTTTTTTTGTTGTTTCTTTTTCTTTTATACACTTTGAAGTTAGAATAGATTTAGGCACCTGAAGTACAAAGACAATTAATTGCACCTCTAATGGAATGAAAACAGAATGGGTCATTCCTGTTTCCTTCCATTAAAAACATTTTTGAAGGACTAAAGAATTTCTTCTGGGATAGACTCACATTTTTGCTGTTCAATTCATGCTTTTCTGCATGTGATTCTAAATCTTCCACATGGAATGGGTGGGAGTCAGACTGTGACCTCTTCCACTTCAAAATTACTAGCCTGTACAGAGATAAATGTGTTTTCATGTTCTGTGAAACTTAGAGAGACAGTTAAAAAAAAACTTTAATGATTTATTTTGCTTTCTTGCAACAACCCCACTTCCATTTACTTCAGCGACAAAAAATACAGAAATATTTGCTTGCATGCCAAATTCCTCTTTACATTAATTTTATTGTCCACACCATTTGTTTATAGCTAATTAATTTAGGTTTAAAATTAAAGATAAATATACATGGTTATTTCTTTTAGTCACTTGTGTTGCACAGAACATACAGAAACTTTTTCCTTTTTTTTTTTTTTAATTATTGATTTAAAGGATCTTTAGTCTCAGCATTTAAAATGCAAATGCTGTAGTAGTAGAGAAACAAAGTAAGCAAATACTTTCTATGTTTTATTCTTCATTTGTTAATTTAGTCCTCTCAGTCAGCTACCTGACCCAGTTATATTTGAACATTTAATGCTGTATTACCTCCTGGTATTTGACAGTGTTTATTCATCACAAATGCTTATTAAAAAGAAAAATATGCTTACTTGCACAATCCCTGTAAGATTGAACTGTTAGAAAAGCACCATTTTTAAAGCTTGTGTCAGTAGTTGCAACATTTTTAACAGTGTAATATAATAGTGTTAATGCCACTTAAGCTGCATAGAAGTTGCAAACCAGAACTTTCTTATCATAACTAAATTTGTTCTCAATATTTAGAAACTAAATCTATTTCAGGTCTTAATCAGAAATATGTAGCATCATCTAAAAGTTCAAGGGGCAAAAATGGCTACAGGTGGTGACAAGAATCACAAATTTTAAGCTAGGTAAATGCATTTTATGAATGCTTGAGTAGAAGTATAACAATATCCCGCTTAATACTTCTGTGTTTGTCATTTTTATGCATTAGGAAAAGCTACAGCAATTGTTTGTATCACAAATTCAAGCACCGTTCACCAGGTAGAAATCTATTAAATATTTAGTTTTGTTTTTTTCCTCCTTTTCATAGTGTGCCCTGATATCTTATTCAACCCAATACTTCCAAGCCCTGCTTCCAATCAAATGGCTGATTCATGGCTGTTTTCATGATATTCCAGAGCTTTTTTTTTTTTTTTTTAATATTGTGTGGGCACACCTCATACATAAACATGTTCTGAGGAAAAGCTTCATTAGGATAAGTGTTGGCAATTACATTTTACAGATGGAAAAAATGTGCATAAAACAAACATTCAATCAGATGTTATTAATAATTATTTCCAGCATCACCAGTTATTTTTATGGCAGGGTTTGGGCTAAAACTTTATTCTTGTACCTGAATCAACCATTCCAAAGACCTCTTTGAGATTTTGTTAAGCGTTCTACAACTTAAACAGAGGGGAATTGATGCCCTTTCTCCTTAAGTTCCCTCTATGGAAATGGAGAATACATAAAAACAATTTCTCTTCAGTTAAGGCTAAAACTCATTTAAGATTATCAGCCTGATTGTCATTTCCTCACACTCCCAATTTGGCAAAAATGGTATGATGGCTTCCATCTGAAATGAGCATGCTTGTGCCTGAAATGTGAAGCAAGACTTGGAGGAATTTATAACTTCTGAAATGTTCATGGAGGCTGGAATGCTTTCTCACTCTTTTTATTACACTCTGCTGTGTAAAACAGAAAGGAGTGATTTCAGCAGAGTTTCTTGACCATAGATTGATATAAAAGAGAGCAGAAGTTAGCACAGTGTGTTTGTGTTGCTACAGCAATACAGACAGCAAGGATTTGACCGTAGTTATGTATTTCTATAACTGATAAGAAATCACAGATTCCTCTTTTGATTGATACCCAGCATAGTGTTAAATTGACTGATTACATTGGCTAGACTAACATATTTTTTGGTTTCTAGAAGGCTGAAATGTATGATGATTCCTGGAATGGACAGGATTTGATGTATCAGACACATACAGGAAGAAAAGACTTGTTGTTCTTGGCAGTTGCTTGTTGACAGCTCCTCTGTCTTCAAGAAGACTATTCATAAACCTTTCTCCGACAGACAAGATGTTACACAATACCACCCTCTGATGCAGTCAAATTGCCATTTCTGAGTAGTCACATATTGATTTGCTCTGATGGGTTTTGAACTCTTTTTATCACTAGGCTGATAGGCACCGGTAAACCACAATATAGTCAAAACACTTCCCCTTTTCAGAATCGCTCCCATAATGCAATCAATGTAACAAATATACATCATGAAAAGTATCTTGTGAAATACATTTTCCTCACCCTCCCACCTTTTCATGCACACTAAATGATTGCCTGATAACAGATAATGACAGGTCTGCAGGATTGCCACTAGTCTAATCTTCTCTTCCCCCAGGCTTAAAGCTGCAAGGCTGAGAAATACCAGCCTATGAAGTTGTAAGAAGCAGCTAGGGATATTCTATGAATAACAATTACTTGTTGTGGCAGGTTCCTGAGCCAGCCAGATCTTTGAGGCAGACCTACTTAGGCCTTTTAGCATAAGGAGCTTGCCAAGACCAAGAGGTTTCTAAGCTCAGAAAAGCCAGTTTTTATTAAAATGAAAATGGTATTTTAAATGCCAACTGGAAGTTACCACTGGAGACAGAAGAGAACTCCATTCTCCATGCCTACTTTGTCTTTAAATCAGTTTTTTTTTTTACTTCAAGCCTTGGTTTTCATTAGCTTGTCAACACCCTAAATCCCAGTAAACTCCATAGGGGGGGCCTCCACTGTGTGGGCCTCAGACCCCCGTTACTGTTGTCCTGGCCCACCCTATGGGTGCTCTGAACACACTCAGGAGATCCCCAGGGAAGGGGAGTTGTGATTAAGCAAAGAGCAAGCATTGTAGTGAACAATAAACTAGACTCCACACAGTAGCCTTTGCTGTTATGTTGGGTATCAGGTGAGTGCAATTTTTCCACACCTGAGAGGAGGAGCATGGAGGGAGAGAGGGAAAAGGGAAAATAATTGGGGAATTGTTATTTTTTTGCCCTTATTGAATTGTCTTGTATTGGCTTTGGCTTTAAAAGTAGCTGGGTAATTTTCAGATGCCTGTATTTATGCTATGGATGAAATTGTCACTTAGCCTTGCTAAATTCTCAAAAATTATCTTGCAAATTCTCCTTTTTCCATTAAGCATAAAGGCACATAGTTGGCAGCTTTATGCTTTTTTTTTTTTTTTAAATAACTTGAAAATCATTACATACTGGATGTTCTGTCTCGGGAGAGGAAGGGGAAAGGGAGGGGAAGGGAAAAGGGAAGGAAAAGGGAAAGGGAAGAGTTTGGAATAAACAGTTTGAGGATTTCCTCTTTTCTTATGTCTTTGGGTTTATTCTTGGTTTAGTTTTGTTTTTCACAAACAGTTTAGCTGATTTAGCATTTGAATTTGAAAAACACACACAGAATCCTTGAAAACAGAACAGACAGGGACCTGAAGAGATAATCTCTGCCATCCTCTTGCCTCCAGGTAGGATCAGCGTGGACTTTCTGGCATGTGTTTTTTTAGTTTCTCAGGAAAACCTCCAGTGTCAAGATAATCCTGTCTCTCCAAGTGATCTTTACCTAACACTTCACTGTATTGACTGTATATACCATCAAAAACTTTTCCTGATGTTGAATGTAAATCAACCTTATGACAATATGAACCCAACTTCTTGCCCTGAACATGACAAGAACTTGAGATTGGGGTTTTTTTTAGCAGTCTTTTATGTAGTTGAAGAAACAGAAGCTGTCAGATCTCATGACAGCTGCTCTATCTGTATCAAACAATGCCAACTCACTCTTGTTATTCATGTATTTGAAGTCTCTGATCATTGGAGTTGTTTTCAGAAATTCTTCTTTATTTTGTGAAATAGGATGTCCAAATTTGATTGCAAAATTCTAGCTTAGGCCTATCAGGGCAATGTAACATTCAAGATATTTCATATTTAAACTGTTTATACTTGGGTTATGCATGATGTGATTAGATCTCGTCACTATTTTTGAAACTTCAATTAAAAACATACTTAGGTTGTTAGAAATGAGCAGCTGTCCTTTCTCCAAAAGAAAACAGTCCTATTGGTTTTGGAAGATGTAGCATTTTTCTTTCACCATTTTCTTACCTGGCCCTCCAGCTTTCTTTTTAAAAGTAACAATCAAATTGTATTGGAAAGTTTGTTTTTACTATTTTTTTGACAAAAATAAATTTTACCTAAAGCAATTTTTCAATAAATTTTACATTGGAAGCCTTCAGAAAATAAATTATTTTTAAACAAATAAAGCCATGGCTCTTCATTGGTATTTGTAGTTGTTATACATGTATCTGGAGACAGGCACTTGTTGTGGTGGGTTTTTTAACCTTTTTTTTCTTGGTTTGCCTGTTTCCATTTTAGTTTTATTCTCAGGATTCATCTACCTAGAGATATGGCTTCTTGAAACTAGATCAAAAGTTTGTTGAAAAAATGTGCTAGCTGAAGAATACAATGTAAGTGGAGATAATTTATTAATTTTGGAATCAAAAATGTTTTCCATTTCTTATTTTTTAAAATATTGGTCAGACTCTTTTTCTTATTTCTTTGATCTTTTCTGTCCTTATGACTTTTTTCCTTTCTGTTTTGACACAACATTTTTTCTGCAGTATTCATTCCAAGATGAGGAAAAACTTAGGGTTTGTGAGGAAAGTAAAGACAAAAGAAGGTGACCCAGGAGACCCCACTAACTTTTCTTCTTTTATTTAATTTTAAAATACTGATTTTACTTTAAGAGCAGAGATTCTAATGAAAATACATTATTAAATCTTCTTCAAAAGCTGTGTTTTACAGGATGGTTTTGGGTTATAGCACATGCTAAAAGGAACATGTTAAGAATGTGATGAAATCTGCCCCCAGTTGAATTACACATCTAAATGATTAAATGTCAGCAACATATGATTGTTTATGATTCTGTTGTTTTTTTTAAACTTATCATACTGCTAAGTCAAAAGATGGCAAAGAAACATGCTGGTTTTAGTAGCATTTAGGTGCTGTACTGAATGCAACAGTTTTTCAAATGAGACAAGTGGGATGCATTGATAACAAAGTGCAGGGCACACTTGAAACACTGAAAGGATAGTGCACCTGTATGTTCTCTTATCCTAAGAATAGGTGGTTCTTAAACTGACTCTGTGGAGGGAAAATAATATACTGTAAAGAAATCCTTATGGATTAATTGCATTAATTGATTAAAGGCACAACTGAAAAAGAAAGTTCTCTCACATACTCTAAAGGAAAGATTAAGATAAAATTCAATACATAAAGAAAACAATATTAGGTAATTAATAAAAAAATATATTTGCAGCGGATGAGAACATCATGCTTCAGGATGGAGAAACTAAGGTTACTGCATAGTTTGTCACTGCAGCATTGTCAAGAGCCAGCTCAGTGGGTCACCCATTTGGGCCATAAACAACTTCTTCCCAAACTGCTCAGAGCAGAGGCTGAGAATGGCCAAGGCCTTGGCAACATGGTTGAGAGGACATGGATGGACTAGGATAAGACTAATGGAGTAAGGGCTTCACTGATCCCATTTTCTGACTTCTCTACTGCTTTGCATATTAAAAGGGAGCCTACTCTGGACTTTTGTGGTTGTGGTTTAACCTCAGTCGGCAACTGAGCACCACACAGCTGCTCACTCACTCCTCCGCCCCCC
>NW_008795259.1:8811862-8856872 GCF_000699145.1 Aptenodytes forsteri | reverse complement strand
GGGTCAGCTGTCCTGGCTGTGCCCCCTCCCAGCTTCTTGTGCACCTCCAGCCTTCTCAGTCGGTAGAGCATGGGAAGCTGAAAAGTCCTTGACTAGTGTAAGCACTACCTAGCAACAACTAAAACATCGGTGTGTTATCAACTTTGTTCTCATCCTAAATCCAAAACACAGCACTGTACCAGCTACTAGGAAGGAAACGAACTCTATCCCTGCTGAAACCAGGACAGTGGTGTACCAAAGGCAGCCAGCAAAGTAATGTGAAATAATATTTCCACGCATTAGTACATTTTTGGTCTATATTTACAAGGAAATACTACCCAATTCCATTAAATAAGAAAAAAACCCATACAATATAATGAAGTAATTGAAAGAAGTTTTGTATTAAATAACAGCAATTCTGGTGAGGCTGGTAATTCAGTGAGACTTCTTGAATTGTTAGATGAAGTTCTGGTCTTCTTTCTCTCTTTTCTTATAAGGCAGACTGCTATAGTAGGCAATCTCACTTGTAGATGTCTGAATATTTGTGGGTGCAGACTACAAGAAATAAATGGTTGCATTTGAATATATGTTGTAGCCCGCCCCCTCCCCCCTTTAAAAACAAAACAAAACAAAACGAAAAAGGTCTCCAAAAAACCCCACCCTCTGAATATTTTTCTTTTCACTTTATACTTTTTAATAAAACACACAGGCAAATATCATGAATAAAAATCACTGGTTAACTGGAGATAGAACAGAGATTTTTCTTCAGTTTGTATCCAATTTAAATTGTGTTTATGACACACAAAGCTTAGTTTATTTATTTTTATGGACGTTATTAAACAGGAGGTTATTCATGGAGCAGCTAATTTTGAGCAGTGTCTGTTCTTTTTTATTTGATTTTGTATTTCCCCCTTAATATGAAAAAGAAAGATTGCAGGTGGTGTACAAAAATGTTTTTATTGTTGTTGTTTGTTTATTGTTTTTAAATTCTGGGATATGACAGGTGTTTGATTGTACAGTTTATGAGTGGTCTAACATACATTGCATGGAACTTCACATGTTATCTGTCCATCAAGATTAACAGCCTTTGATTAGCAAAGTGCCTGTTTGAAATAGGGAGAGACTAGCTTTCATGTAAAAAATGTAATTGAGTGACTTAAAAGGAGGGAAAATCTCTTTTCTCTTGAAATCACTTAAGTGTATTGTTGCAAAACATAAAGGACTGTGTTTTCTAAAATGGCTGATGATTTTGAATAGGCCTAGGGATATTTCATAAAGACAGGAGTTAAAGAGCTGGGATATTTGGCATTTTGCACAACTGAAATGGGTATCAGGTAAGTTATTTAGAAGTGGAGGCACATAAAATCAGTATTAGCTTTGGAAAATAAAACTAATTATTCCTAAAGGGCTACTTGGTTAGAGCCTTCTGTGCATTTTATTAGCTTTTTCTTTAATTAATGAACATCATCACCATCAATATTTTAATACTTCCTAAATTGCATGTCCTTTTTTTAGATTATTATCTCTTTGGATTGTTTGCTTAGGAAGTGAGTAAATTTGGTAGACTTTTTTCTCATAGAATGTCAGTGTTTTAGATTCCATTTCTTAGGTTCTGCAGGGGGCTTAAAGTTAGTAGCAGCTGAGAAGCTGGATCTATGGCCCTTCTCTAGTGAAAGAAAAGGAGATGCCAGAAACCAAGGAACGCCACAGTATGATATACAGTCAGGATTTTTATTTTCTCAACCCCTTCATATTTCACAAAAAAATGCCAGTTGTTTCTTTTCCTTTAAAAAGAAACTTCTCGCATACATTTAACTCTGAATGTTATACTGTAACCCATTTTTTCTTTTTCTTCTTTGTGAATTCTTAGTAGGCAGGATGAGTTTTACAGTTGCCCTCAATACATCCCCTAAAAATTCCTCACACTGATGATCTCATTGAGATATTCAACATTCACACTAGGCAACAGGCATCTTGAAAGAATATGGTCATTTTTATGTTTTAGAATTTTTTATTTTTCTTGGCTAAATTTTTAAACAGGACTTTGTGATACTGCTTACTTTACCTGGGTCTGACTGAATATTTCATTTGCAAACTCCCCAGAGCAAAGTTTATCTCCCTATGCATCTTTTTATACACTTAGCATGATGGAGGCACTGGTTTTTCTAAGCATTTCCTGAATATAATTTAAAAGGATAAGAAATTGAAGGATGTCATAAGTAGTTCTTGCATTGTTGCAGGTACGAGTAATAAGACCTAGCAAATTTAAAGACTTCCTATGCACTTATTTTTTATGCATGCACCAGTGTATGAGACAGGTCCTCTGAGTTGGGAGAAGAGAAGGATATGTGATGGATATACTGTAGGTTGTCTGGATTTACCTTGACTCCCACCACATTCACAAGGCAATCGTTCTGCATATATGCCCTGTCCCTGAAGGGTGGTTGTTGATTTAGGTCTGTTCTTTAAGTAATTTCCTTACTACAATTCTTTTAGCCATCAAGCCTTTTTGCAGCTATTGAATGCTAACTTCCTTTGCTCATCAAACAATACTTTCTATTTCTGCTAAGTGCATTAGATGCACTTACTGGTCTCCATTTTATGTCACCTATTATCACTACTACTGCCTTTGTCTAAAAGCTATCTAACTATAATTGGGAACATAAACTCTGTTCTAGCTGTTCAGAGTCCATTAACACTGTGTTACCCCCGTTAGCAGTCTGGGAGCCATGAGCCAGGTTTGTGTGGAGCTGGGGTTTTCATCTACCTTACAAGTACACCAGACCTCTTTTTTAATTACTGCTTGTCACAGGGTGAAGCCTACACACAAGCACCACTCAGATAAGTGAGACAGTGATTGCATCCGCCAGCTCTAACTGCTTAGATTAGTCTGGTATGTGCAGGAAAGAAACAAAAAATCAGGGATGATGGAGCTGTTAATGACTTTCCATTCTTAGAAGATATTTGGGAAAGAGACCAGAGGGTGAGACAAACCCCAGTAACAACTGCTATTTGGCTTTAGATATGGGGAAAGAGATCATCCTGAGGCTACTTGGCTAGTGCAGCCATTGGCTGCTGACAATCTAATTTTAAGAAGCACTATACTTAAGATGATAACCCCTCAGATGTGGGGGACAAACTCCTCCATCCAGGGACCTCTGACACAGAGTGGGGCCTGAGGCAAAGGCAGAAGTGCCCTTGTAGGGGCCAGACTGCCAGCCAAGACTTGGGCAGTCCAGCGGTCAAAGCAAGTGTCCAGTTCCCCTGGGTCCCCGCTGCTGGTCTAAACTGGGCTGGGGGGCTGAGCAGCGGGAGTGAGAGGTGTGTGGATGTCACAGAATAGCTCTCCATCCCATGTGCCCATTCTTCTTAGTAAATAAATTTTATCCCTTTATGTCATACCGAGTGATCCTACTCCACTGCCAATAACAGAATGCCTTCATAACAAAATAAAGCATCAACAAAGTAGCATCACTAACAAAACACAATGACCTAACAGGTTAAAATTGTTTGAAAATTGAACTAGGGAGAGAAAACTAATTTTTTAGTATTATGGCTAAGATCCCTTAGAAGTTTATTTCCTGATAAAGTTTCTTAATTCAGTTTATTTAATTTCTAGTACAACATTTATTATTCTACTCCAGTAATCCATCTGCCTGTGCATATCCATATTAAAGAGGGACTGGATAAGAATACTTGCTGTGAACTAGTCCCCATGGGTTGGAATAAAAGTGCTCTCTCTTTACAGATACCAGTTTGCTAATTACCATCACTTTGAGCAGGAGAATACTAAACCTGAGATTTAAGCCTTTCTCAGAATAAAATTGTTCAAAAAAGTTGTTGCTTTTTTAAAAAAAAAACTAAATTCCTTAGTTGACTTCTTGTTGTAGCAGCTCCCTCTTGGTGCCATATGTCATGTGTACCTAGGACAATTTGAACTAACTTATATGGATTTATTGTGGTTTTATACCGCTGAGGACAGAACTATGATCATTTTGTCATGTCATAAACTGTTCTAAAGTTAATGTGACCATATGGAGTTTATCACTTCAATCCAACTCCATCTCTTTGGAACATGGGGTAACAATTGGGGTGATTTCCATCTGTTTAGAGAATCAGTAATGCTAACCCCTCCCTCAGGGCCTCTGTACAATATTTTGCAGTGAAATGTGAAAAATCTCAACATGTTATCTGAGTTGTAAGAAATGAATCATCTCAGATCCAACTGCTGTACAGCCATTTGTTTTCCTTCCTGGACTTAGCTCTGTGATAATAAGGTCCAATGGTTTTTAGGTAGTCTGTAATAAGTGCAGAGTAAGTTTGCATCTGTTGCAATATACCATGTAGGGATTCCTTGTGTGAAACAGAGATGGTGATGACAGTCTTGATGTAAGCTTAATTTACTGAGGTTTAGAATGGCATAGGTGGTTTGGAGTCCATTCATCTGTAGCAGTGGGACTGAAACTGGAATCAACTATTATGTTTGATACTTACTTCTCCTCTATGACAACTTTCTATTTTTACAAAAAAATATTTCTTTGAATCTAGGTAGAACTTACGGCGATGGAGGTCTATATTATTGTGTATCTTATTGTAAGTTTTCTTTGCAAGTTTACTCAATACTGAAAGATGCTTCCAACTAAATTTTATTTAGAAATCTCTCTATGCAGTTCACTCTTTATTGAAGATCCCTTTGCCTACAACAAACCTTCCTATTTTACACACTGATAAACAGGTCTAGCAATAGGATTATTGGCTTTCATTTTATTTCCCCTACTTCAAGTCAGAATTAATTTCACTGAAAACAGAATTATATGGGTGTAGTGTTGGTATAAACAAGATCAGAATCAAGTTCATAGTTACCATGGTTGGCTTCTTCGACATTTGCTTCTTAATAAAGAGAGATGATTTCCATATTCTTCAGATGAACATGCCTCCCATGACCAGAGATATTAGCAAATGTTCAAAAACAGTTTGGGGTCTTTTAATTAAAAATGTCTCAATCTATTTGGTAGTTAGGCACCAGAAAGTGAGAGAGCTACCTGACAATGCAAGCTAGTGACAGTATTGTGGATGAATGACAGAAGCTGGAATGGACATTTATTAACTTAAGATATTAAGATAAACATTTCCTTAATTTGTAAGTCATTCTGGGTGGTTGCTGTGTGTATTCTACATCTCTACCAAGATTGTTTAGTTATACCAGACTACAAGGCACATTCGTGTTTGGTGAGACACCACAAAGGGCTAAAAATCTGGAAATCTTTGAGTTGTGTGTTATCAGAAAAAGTAGGACTGCAGACAGCTGGAATTCAGAGGTCCTGTTGTTGGCCATAGCTGACGTAGATAGGTCTCAAAGAATGGAAAGTCTCTCAAGCCATTAAGTAAAGATCTCAGTTTATTGCAGAAATGATGAAAACCAGATTTTTTTTCTCCTTGAACACTTTATCCATACTTAGAATCATGCATAGACAGCAATTTTATTATTAATAAATAGAATTCTATATTTCACTTGAGGAAGTACACAACCCAGTATACTGGCAAATGCCACGAGGTAGATGAATGAAGGCATAACTTCTCTATTACCTTATCTAATATTTATGTTTAACAGTTGAAAAATGGAAATGATTCAGTGGTAAAACTTGCATGGGCATATGCAATAAGAAATTGGAACATTTTAGTCTGAACAGTTTCCTATTTTTTTTTCACTAAGCTACTTCATTTCTCCACAACTTTGAACAATCATGGAAGCCTCAGGTGGTCCATGACATGCTTTGTTTGACTTAAATGAGAAATTGGGACCATTGCTGTATAAAAAGCAAAACAACTGTGGAGAAGGAGGGAAAATACCAAGGGTGTCAGATGCATCATCTCTAAAGATCCTTTAAACACAAGGCTTACCTTGCCCACGTATTGAGTATCTGGACCTGTGTACTCCTCCAGCAAGAAAAATTGGTTCCACATCCAACCACGCTTGGTGCGGTGCAGTGTTTTTCCACCATTCTCTGACAATCCTGTTATCCTTTCACTGTGTGAGTGCTTGTTAGTCCTTTTTTGGGATGGCATCATATGAATCGCATGAAACATACAGCTCCAAAGCAAAACTGTCAAGGAGTAAGTCCTCATCGTTTACAGTGATACTGTTAGCCTCCACTCCTCTAGTAATCCACCAGAACAGATTTTTCAAATGTTATATTCCTCTTGTAAGTAGGACCTAGAGGATGGAGAAAAGTATTTGAGTAAGTTGCAATAATTTTGTTTCCCTAAGACTGTGGCCTTAGGGAAACAAGAATACAAATAGCCTAGTGATCATGACAATAGCCCATGGAAATTACATATAACCATAAAAATAAAGACCAGTTGTATGTTGGAGCATTTTCTTGAGACAACTACATGCAAGAATTACTCAGAGAGTTTTAAGTCAAGTTCTTTAATGTCTCCTTCATCTTCTTCTATTTCAGTCTCTCACACTGTATATAGATATTAATTTAACAGTCTGAGTAAAATACTTCTTCATCTGAAAACTTTAGCTACCAGCAGCATCCTGACACAATGAAACAGCCCAAATAGTAAGAAACCTTCCAACCTAATCTCTCCCAGCTCAGCCTGATGCTATCATCTCTTACTATCTGTTCAGAATTGTCTGCAAATCTGAATTTTCTGTTACTTCATGATTAATACAACCCCTTCTTCCCCTTTACTACCCTTCTGTTTCTGTACAAAGGAACTCATAATATAAGATGAAATTTAAAGTATTATCGATGACTTCAACAGATTCAAGAAAGAAAAAGTACTTGTTAGATAAGTTTTGGTTCATAGGAATCCTGCTGGGGTTAACAAAATTCTGCATTTGGAGTGTATTTTATTTTTTCCCCTCCTGAAGGAATAGGAATTTTCATGATATAGAATCTTATTGTTGTTATTATTTTTCTAAAACCGGCACTGATGTTTTGTGTAGAAGTTTGTAAACAACATTTAATCAAAACCAAAGATTTTTTTTTTTTTAAACCCATACTCTTTATTTGGCAGTACAACTGAGGTGCCTGATGTCCAAGTCTTTTCCATAACCTGGGTTTCCTGTAAAGCCTGCTTTTGCTTTAGGATATCGTTAGCTGAGCTGTCACTGTACATTATGGAAAGCATAGGAAAAAAATTCAGCAGCAAAAGTATCGTCTGCTTTGGGAATCCTAGTCCATGAACAGTGACTGTAGCAGGAAGCCACAACACCCAGAAATTTTAGAATACTGAAATTTTGAAATTTTAAAAAATCACACATACTTATGCTCTTTTCTCCCACAACCCAACATTACCAGCAGCTACTTTCACTTTGTTTTTTTTAGGGGAGGGGAAGGAAGTCATTTTCTCTATAAAAAGATAGAAATTTTTGGAAATAAGATGCTTTTTGTGAAAATTATTAGTCAGTTAAGAACCCAGACCATTTAACCAAAAACATTCAGTGAATTGTACTCTAAAGGCCTTAACGATTAAATTGATAGAATTGTGCCCTTGTGTGAAGTTTTCCTTAAAATGATGATATGCTGTACAGTCTCAGGATCTTAAGTAGCAATCCTGAAGAGGGATCAAAGTCTTAGCATTTTAGTAACTTCAAACAGAGTTTTAGCTGAGCAAGAAGTGAAGGCTTGGAATATTTATCACTTTCTAACATCATGTTCAAAAACAAAAGGAAAACAACTTAATAGGTGTCAAATTTATGCAGAAGATCATGGATATAATGCAGGAAAACTTATTTTCTTTTGCTTCTTTATTTTAATTGAAGAATCAAAGCACAAAGTAAATTAACTCTATTTGCATAAAATCACGCATGTACATAGATCTTGGCATACATTAATGGCTGTATTTTCTTTGAATTCTGTAGATATACTCAAAACCTTGTTTTCTCTCTTGTAACACTCAATATGTTTCTGTTGCATGCAGAGGGGCCAAGGGGAACTCTCCTGTGGCTAATTTAACACCAGTAAATTTTGACGTTAACTGGAGAACATGTTGTGTACATGATGACCTTGCCTTGTGTTTGAAACTTACTGGATACAGATCAAAAGAAAAAAAAAAAGCCTCAGCTGATCTTTTATCCATGTCTAAATTTGATGATTCTAATTCCCTGTATAATAGAGACTGAAGTAGTTTTTATCACTAAATAAAACTATTTATCAATGTAGAGTATAAGACATGATCATCCAGATCCTCAAATTCAGCCCACTGCACCATCTGAGGCAGATTGCAGGGCCTCTTCAGTCTTTCTAAATTAGAACCTGGTTAAGGTATTGTAGAATGAAAGTAAACAGCAACAAGAACTATTTTTGAAAATACTGTACTCAAAAGGCAAATTATCAAGTTTGTCCAATGGCTCTGATGTCTCTTATCTCTTCTTGAGATACTCTTGCTTGATGTGTCCTCAAATAATGCCCTTTCACAACTGCATTACAGCACTTTTTGTTGGATTGTAGTTCAAGAATTCATCTTACATACATTCTGAATGATAACATATTCAAATATTCATATTGATCAAATTTTGGATTTGATTGATTTTGTTTTGTATATGAGTGATGTGTTGCTACTTAACTATTCTGATAAATTTTGTGGGTTTATATATTTAAGGTCATGACTGATTTATTTCTCTAATTTCTTGGAACATATCAGCTCTTCTGCATTAAAACAAAAAAAACCACAAACCAACCAACCAAAAAACCCTGAAAACTACACACGTGTCCGGTAAAATTTTAACACATAGTGAATCTATGAAACTACTAAAAATCCTAAAATATATTTTACAAAACCTCTAAGCCTTGGAAGACTGCTGTGAAAAATAAGTTATCCAAAAATGTCAAACATTTTAAATTTTCTCTTCAAAATGTCATTATTTCAAAACTTAGACAAATCTAACACTCAGATGATTTAGTCTGGTTTATTTTTACTCTTTTTTGAAACAGGGGGAAGGATAGGGGACATCAATGTATTTTCATTTGGCCATTTGGAGATGTGTGATTGCATGTTCAGTTTTGTGATAATCTCAAATGGAAATGAAATTTCAAATTTCAAATGCTTCATTTTTGCTTTTTCAAAACTACACATTTTTAATTTCCTGAAATTGCCCTCATTCCTTTCTGTCCAAACACTATTTGCCATAGTCCTTCAAATGTATAAGATGTTTGTACTACTCTTTTCTTTGTACTCAAAGAAATATTTCAAGGTAGTTATTGGTTTATGCATCTTGTCTCATAGCTTTTCAAGCGGGTCAGGAGTTGTGTTTGGTAGACTCAGAAAGTGTATTTTAATGTTCAAACAAAGGATTCTGATGTAGTCTGGAAAAGTAAGAGCAGCTGTTCAAGGAACCACAATGCTCTGTGAACAGATGCTCTGAGCCTGCTAGAAGAAATTATTTCTGTGCAAACACCAATTTTTTAACAGAGTTTTCTTCTCGGAGGAATCTAGGTTTCCATATTTTATGCCAGCCAGTGCAGAACTTAATCTGAGATTGTTTAAAATGTGTGGTTTTCTGTGTAGTGCTGCCCTCTACTGATTTCCTTGCTAATTAACAGAAGGACTTTACTACTGCTGAGAGGAAAGGCAATAGCCTTCATGTCAAGAGGGATAAGACTCAGGTTTTGGATGAGAAAAAAAAAAAAAAAAGATATAGCCCATTATTTCCAGCTTTTGATTTTTACAATAGTTGGATGTATTAGATGTAAGGAGAGAGTTATTAGTCTGGATCAGTCTGGATCTACTGAACATTATGGTAAACATCTAATTTGATATGTTCTAAGAGGAGAAAAGATCTTAAACCTGAAACCAGAGAGAAGAATTTAAATGGGTTTTGTTCTAAGTAACTGATCAAAATTATATACGCAATCTCTCTCGCTTCACTTCTGCTTCCACCATTTACCCAGTACAACAGTCAACTTATTGTTCTTGCCAAACAATGGAAAATGGTTTTCTTCCTAGTTGCATTGGAATCTTCTTTTAAGATGAGGTATTCATGTATTAAACATTTTAATGCCCCAAATTTTGGAGAACCTGCATTCTTTCTCCACTTTGCAAATCAGAGGATCTGAGTGGAGGCAATAAATGTTTTTTATTTTTATGGTTTGAGGGATCTGCGATGGTAGCCTAGAACCATTATAGTCTCTCCTTGCAGTAAGGACTCTGATGTCAGAATCCTACAACAGTTCCAGGTGAATGAATTATCTCTGTATGAAAGACATTATTCTCCTGAGCACATTAGCAACTGGAAAAATGTATCTTTTAAAGTGCATTTGAATGTAAAATATTCTATTTAGATTCTTCAGGTGTAGTGTGAAATAAGCCCTACTGGGATCAATAGCAGGGATTTGTTAGCAATGATGCCAATTTAAATGTTTCTATAGCAATTGCCATGGCAATGTTTTTAATTAGTGCAGCACAGTCACTCACAAGCATGACATGAAAAAAAGCTAACCTTCAGCAACTTGGTAACGTATCCCACATTAGTTTGTTTCATTTGTTAATAATGAAGTAAAATTCTGTTTTGAAAGAAAAAGGCCATAATGTTTGTGTATAGCTAAAAATAGCAGAGTTAACTGCAGCAGCAGTTCTTCATATTGTGCTCACTAATCTTTAAATAGAAAGGATGCAACTGATGTTCGGGATGATCCAAACAATCTGTAAAACCAAAGTATGTATTTTAACAGGATATAGCAAGTATAAATCTTGTGTAGCCTGCATGCATGGAAGTGGTCTCATTGACTTTGGCTGTGTTTCTTTTGAAAACAAAATATCTGCATGTAGCTTTAATCTACCGAGCCTGAATACTAAGAACAGTGAAGCTGTAGCAACAAAAGGCTGTACTATAAACTGCACACTGCCACCGATAATACCAAGACTTAGCTAGAGGCTAGGTCTGTGCCACTGTAGGTTCACTTTTATTACTCCCCTAACTAATTAAAGATAGCCCAGGTATGCATACACATGCTTCCCTCTGACTGCAGCGCTCAAATATTCTCTTAGTGCAGTCATCCTACAAACATGAATATAGACTGTGGACGTATCATTGGTGGCTGACTTTCAACAAGCAAGCTCCTTTTGTTTTCATCTTCCTAATTTTTTCCTTCCCTATCCCCTCTCCATAGGTAAAGATGGGGTCAGGGTTAACATTGAAAAGATGAAAAAAAACCAGCCAATGTGCATCTTGACTGACCTCCCGGGCTGAACCTGGGGGAATCAAGTAAGGTGTTTTAATTTATTTCTATGAGAGCTGAAGTAGCTTTTGAGGGATCCCCAAAACTTAAGGGACAGATTTTTGACTGATGAACACTCATTCTTTGAGTACAAGTACTCAGATCCCATTCGGGCACAGAAACATGGGCCACACTAAAAAAGAAACATTTCCCCACTCAGCAGCTCCCACTGCAAACCTTTCGGAACAGATTTCCAGAACTGCTTTTTGTCCATTGGGAAACTCAGCTGAAAATTTTGACAGGAAACAGCTGAAGGCAGTTCTTTGTGTCTGGGACACCAGTGCAGGTTCCCCTAGCTACATGAGTCAAGGAGTCACACAAATATAAATAAAGTTTTAAGGAATGTGAATGAATAACAATATGTATTGGAATGTCTGTTGAATTAATGTCTTTAGGCAAACTAATCTATGGTTTGTAGGTGCATTATAAGAAACATTTATCTTGCTGTGACAAGAGAGAGCATTTATTTTAGAGTTTTGGCAGCCTCTTGGGCACATACATTGGAGACACTGGTCCAAATTTAACTCAACATGGTTTGAGTCACCCTCTCTATAGCACTCACAGTGAGTAATGCCAGTCCCCCAGGTGGGTGGATCTGGCAAGAGAATGTGTTGATTCGTGTTTGGACAGTCCCCACTGGCAAAGACTCATGCAGAGACACAGCTGTGATTTAAAACAACTGTTCCTGGCCGGTGAAAAAAACATTTGCCCTTCTCTGGAGCAAGTCTCTTCCAAGGTGTAGATGAAATTGTTTCTGGACTCGTTCTCGCCCGACCATCCTTCTGTCAGCTAGTGAATGAAGTCTGCAGTATTCCAACCCATCCTATATAAGGGTCTCTCACTTGTTAGCAATGGTATTTAATGAAGCTAAAAAGAGACTTTCAAAATATCTACTCCTGAGGCAGCAGCTCACTGGATTACAAAAGCAAAATGTGTATTTTCACATTAAATAAAAAATAGAAGACCCTTTTTGTCCAATAATGAACCTTTTTACAGGATCTGCTTGTCATCAGCATGAGGGGAACTTGGAAATATAGCACTTGTAAACCCTTAATGCAAGGCCCTTTGAAGATATTCCTTTGATCTTTAGTATCGATTTTTCTTCACAGGGAACACATTTTACTCTTATCATATTATATATTTTTATACCACACCTTATTTACAAATGCAACACATCCATCACATTCATGTTTTTTAAAGAATAGCCTTCAGAGACAGGAGGAAAAATAAATGCTGTCATCAAAGTAAAATTCTTCTCTTTGCTTCCCCTTTAAGATTGTCTCAATACTCAATATCAATACTTTGATACTGATACCCTGCAATATTTAAGGCATTTTTTGATTGGTGATTTTTTTTGTTGTTGTTGATGCCTTTTTTCTTTTTTCTTTTTTTTTTTTTCCCATAAACAGCATAGTCCTCTATGTACCCGATACAAAACAAAGGAGTATCTGGAGGTGTAGGTCCCTATTTTCCAGATACATCGATTCTCATCAGTCTCTCGGCATGAAGCAGATGAGATTCACCTATGGCAGCACTCTTAATGACAGGACATACTTACCAGTTCTCCTGATAACTGGGACTACATGCTTTTGCCAAATGTCTCTTTCTTGCTGCTTTATTATGCAGCAGTCCACTCTGGTCACACAGCTAGGTCCTAACGAAGCAGTCTGAGATTCCATATCAGGTGCCTCCTACCTCTGCATATCTCCTGAGCATAGCATGTACCAGGATGAAAGCTTGCTAAACTTTCCGAGTCTACAGCTTGTATAATGGCCCAAGAGGTTGTTGCAAGCTAGAATTTCTGAGAATAAAGACATCTTCAAGCTAGTATTTCCCAGATTTTTAAAAAAACATTAATCTCTTCCACCCTCCTTTTTTTTTTCTCATGTATGGCTGAGTCGTTAGAAATCTTGTTCCTATAGAGAAGGATCATGAAAATCAGACTTAATTACTGCCTGCAAGGGAATATACATTCACGTCTCTGGACTGGAAAAACTCAGTTGCTGACCAATTAAAGGTAGTTAGCAGATTTGGACTGGTAATTGCAGCCCGTTGTTGCTGCTTCCTTCCTGAAGGAACTTAGCAGCTGCTGAATGCGGTCATTTATCAGAGCTCAACCCCCTTTATGCCCTTCTGCTGTCTCCAAGGGGATCACAAAATCAAGAGAAGTCTCATCCTCAGAGCTGAGCAGGCCCCTTGCAAGCATAGGAATTTGTGCACAGAAAAAGTGCATAGGTTTAACATATTTTTTTTGCTATTTGTTATCTCAGTTAATCTGAAAGAAGTCTGATGCAGCTGAGGCTTCAGCCTTTATTTCCATAATAAACACCCTAAAATACCTACAAGTGGTAATTCTACCACTTACAGGAATAATATAGATCTCAGAAATATAAAGTACAATTACTTTCCTTTTTCTTATTTCTAGGTCTGAATCTCTTCCTTAAAACCAAAAAAACACCTCCCCCCACCTTCCCCAAACAACCAAAAAAGCCCTTCACTTGCATCTCATTTGACTTCATTAATGAAAGACAAATGCAAAACATGAACAAATTCTAAATAAGCATAATAAAGTATTGCTTATTCTGTTAGTATCCTGATAGTCCAAGATGAGGATGTCTTCAACAAGCAGACATCCCTGAGAGTGTATAAGCATGGAGAAGCATATAATGATTTTTCTCCTGTATGTTTTCTCAGTCTCCAAGTATTAGGTATTTAGTAATCCCCAATAGATTCTCTTTGTCATGACTTTCTCCACTTTCGCTTTGAAATCACGTAAGCTTCTAGAAGCCACAACATTCTGCAAGGAGACTCACAGTTTAACAATCTTGTGAAAAGAACCAACTCTTTTTGTTTGTTTTTGAACATTGTAATGGACAGCTTCATTAGACAACTAGTACTGTCATTGGAAACCAAGGTAAATAGTTATTCCCTCTTCATTCTCTTTGCCACTGATGAATGTATAGACTTAAATCAACTTCTCTTTCAGTTACCTCTTTTCCAAGATGAAAAGTTCTGGGACTGCCTGTTTAATCATTCCTTGTCTGGAAGCTGTGCCATACTTTTGATTGCACGTGTAGCCCTCCTCTGAATCTTTTCTCTTTTTTTGATGTATCTTTTGAGATTGGAGATCATAATTTGTTGCAATATTCAAGCTGCAGGAGCTTCATGCATATATAGACAGCAGTTTAATCACATTCTCTACTTAATTTCATCATGATACATGGCATTGTTTGCTTTTTTTGACCGCTGCAGAGCTCTGGGCTAATGTTTTCCTGTTATTATCTATTGTTACATTATGGTGTTATTCCCCAATGGCAATATCAGACTTTATTATTTTAAACGTAAAATCTGGGGTTTACCATGTGTGTGGCTTTACATAATTTCATAACAATTTCACCATCCATCATTTTGGTGTCCACTCACTGTATTGCATAGACTACAAATGTATATATAGCAAACTGCTATAGTTATTAACTCATTGTAAGGTAGAGACTGGTTGGCATGGCAAGGCTCAAATCCACATGGCTAAACTCTCTTCTTCTCTCCCCTCCCTCCCTCCAAAGCAGGGTTACTATATCCATATCATCTATGAGAAATCACCTCAGGCTTAGTCCTCAAACACTGTCAGGAATTTTCTGGGAGAGTGCCAGTTGGTATAGGCTAAACTGATGTTAGGGACTGTAATAACAGTAAAATGGTATGGACAATTACATTGCAAAAGCCAGTTTCCCTGCCAGGTGAAGTATATTAGTATAATCATAGTCATAAGATCCTTTTGCAAGCTTTTGTAAAGGCCCCTTGGCTTTATTATGCTGAATGTCACTTGCAAAGTTTTTCACCTTGATATTCAAACCTGTTTTCAGTTTATTTATGAGTATGTTGAACAGTGCTGGCCCTAGTACAGATCCCTGTGGAACACTACAACAGACCTTATTGCAATGTGAAAACTCGTTATTTACTTCTTCTTGTTGGTTCCTGTCATTTAATCAATTACTGATATATGCAGGGACCTTCACTTTTAGCTCATGGCTGCTTAAGAGCCTTTGGTGAGTGACCCTGTCAAAAGCCTTCTAGAAGCACAACTAAATCATATCAAAGAGGTCAAAGCTATCCATATGCTTGATAACTCTTTCAGAGGACTCAAATATGTCTGTGAGGCAGGACTTCCCTTTCCAAAAACTATACTGACTTTTCCCCAGTATGTCATGTGTCTAACAATTGTATTCTTTGTAAGAGTTGTTAACAATTTCACTGGTCTGGGCCTCAGACTTTGTCTCTGTGACTTGTCCCTGGTAGAACTGGAACTGCTTTTTAAAGTTGGCATCAAACTTGATACCTTGAAACCCTCAAGTATCAATGAAGTTGAAGTGAAAAGTTAAAGAAAATAATTAATATTTCAGCAGTTTCATCACTGAGATTTTTAGGATTCTTGACTGTATGCGTGAAGCCATTGCCATTTACTATGACTTGAAATCCCACTGTACTGAAGTTAGATCTTCCGATGAATGCCTGGTTAAATAAATAAAAAAAAAAAAATAAAAAAACCCAATCTGTCATTTAATCTTTAAGGGTTTATAACCCTTTCTGTTTTCTGCTGAAAACTGTGACAAATGAACCACAGAACAGTGGGTAGCCACAAGCATAGCACTGACGGTAAAATTTTTCATGGAACTTTCCAAACACGTGTTCAGTTTATAATTATAGCAGTTTGTTAAAATCAAAATGTTTCCCCAGCCTCTGATAAAATGACAGAAAGGGTATTACACAGATACATGGCACTGGATCTTGGGGGTATACGCTGTTCTAGTGGAGCCCCTTTCTGCTATTTGTTTCCTAAGGATTTATGCTCTCTCCCAAGAGCTAGTAGCCTAGATGTGGTCAAACTCCCTCTGGTGCTTGACAGTCCTGCAGAGAAGCCCACCAAGAACTGTGATCAGCAGCTCAGAGTTTGGCTTCCATGCTCAATTTCATATTGAAATTTTGATTACTTCAAGATTTAAAGCCCCCTGGGGAAATAAATCCTGTAAAAATTATTCTTTTTTTTCCCCCCCTGTTGAGGTTTCAAGATTTCCTATAGTATTTCCTGAATTTGCCCTCAAATTTCTACCCTTAAGGCTGACTTTGTATGTGGTTTATTGTTACTACCATGATGGGCAACTTCAGAAGACTTCAAACCCATCTGGAACTCAGTTTAAAGATGATTAAATATGCATTTAATCATTTAATCATGCTTTGATGAGACTGTAGTTGTTATTGCTGATACCAACTGTTTTACTATTTTTTTTCTATTTGCGCTCGAATTTCTTCGTTTATTTCTGTTTTTGTATGTGGTTTCTTTTTACTTCCATGTTGTGTGTTTTCTTTAGTCTTCTCTGCCCTGTGGTTGTGAGTTTAAAGATGATTAAATATGCATTTAATCATTTAATCATGCTTTGATGAGACTGTAGTTGTTATTGCTGATACCAACTGTTTTACTATTTTTTTTCTAGCAACCAGAGACAGAAATAACTAGTTTATTTCTCTTAAGATACCAGGTAGCTTTCAAATTACATGTGATATGTTTCCTTTAATAAAATCTGAACTGGACTTGAGAGTTTAATAGCCTATATTTCAGTATGACTTCCCAGAGCATGCAGATTTTCATGTGATTTATTTGGATCAATTCAAAACACACATAGTACCTTTCAGATAACATTCCAGAATTACCCCCTATGTTTTCCTGCCTTTTTCATTAAAACTCAGTAAGAAGCAAAAGACATAACTGCATGAAACCATGTATATGTTTCCAGTTTCAGAGTGAAAAAAAAGTAGAAATATGACTGAAAAAAAGTTGATATAACAAAGCATTTGCTTTATGTTGTCTGCTCCAGTATTTTTTGTCGCTTTGCGTGAAATGACAGGGCATAGTCGAGCTTTAAAACTTTCTCACGTAAACTCAAATGCCTATGACTGTCTCCCTTCCTTCTTGCATTCCTGAAAGATGAGGGAAAAGGGTATATGAAGGACCATAGCTATGTTTGGACTCCATACTGCTAAGACAACTCATAAAATACCTGGCTTAATAGAAAACAAATTAACTTAATCACATAACAGGAAAAAACAAAGTGTATAGTTCATCTGTACATAGAGATGTGTATGTCAGTCACTTTTTTTTGATCTTTTCTTGGTTTATGTAGGAATAGATATTTTACATGAAACAAAGTTATACTTCCTACAAGTGAATTTCCTCCTGTTTTTTTATCTTTGTGATTCCACAATCATTATTACAGCCAAATTTTGATGTCACTTTTTAGTAGTATGGCTGGGGGTGCACAGTATCAGTTAGTGAAACAGTTTTGTTACTACTGTAAATAAAGCATGCTAAATTGCCTTTTTTTTCCTAACTCTGAAGAACTGTCATTATATGAACTATCCACAGGCAGTTCTTCATGGAAAATAATATACCTTCATCTAAATCTCATTACTACAGTGTTGATTTTAAAATAAACATTTTATAGTTACTAATAAATAGATTGAATAATAACGATGCAGCATAGTCAACTGCAATTCTCTTACTGCAATTCTGGATGCGGTGAAGGAAAAACATGCTGAAATTATATAATTAAGTTGGGTATCATGATATAACAATTTTAAGTAGGTTGATATAAATACAACTAATTTTTTAATTGTATAACACAACATCTTAATGAATGTTCAGGAATGGCTATTTTTAGTAATAGAAAGTGTTAAACAAAGCCTGTAGAACAATTCATTTATATATACCTGCCTAACATCCATATTTTATATAAAGGTAATAAGAAAGTAATAGGAAGGATTTTTGAGTGAAATAAAGTCTGTCTTCTAGCTGACACAGCTGAAGTCATTGAATAATGCTACTGAATTTTTCATGAACATCTTTTGCCAAAAATTTTATTTCTAGTTGTCTCACAGCAGCATACGTGGAGACATGGAGAAAATCGAACCTGTTGTGTAATGCAGAATTATGCCTACATATTAATGTAGAAAAATGGTGGTATGCTTCCAATACCTGGGAAAGCAAAATCCAAATTCAGAATTAAATATAACTATATCTATAAAGCCAACATTTTTTTATTACTAGTCTTACATTAGGAAAAAATCTTAATTCATAGGAGTTCAGGCTCTGTTAAGGTTCACTATTTTGTGTTGTTTGATACCTTTTAACAGTTTTACTCTTTCCTCACCTTTCCCATCTAATAAAACACCTTTTATTTTACAAGAATATTTTTTTTTCTTCTAAAAATGTTATATGTCTTTTAATTCTTCAAGGGTATGTTCAAAAATTTCCTGAAGCCAGTGCATATAGATCTGTGGACTTTCAGCTAGGTCACAGTTATGGTGAAGATTTTAAAGAGCAACCCAACTGACCGTTTATTTTTCACTCACAGCTCCTAATGAAGTAATAATAGTGTAGGAACAAAATTTATTCCTTTATGGTCACTTGTCCAGAGAGTAAGTTAGCTTAAGTGCTTTCCATCAATCTTCTGTTTATTGTTCTCCTTCATTTTGTATTAACAACACTGCTAAAATAAGGAGCAATCCATGAAAGAATTTTATGTTCCAGTTCTTATAGGTATTTGATAGACTAATGTTTAACGTCTTTCAAAAATATTCTAGCTACAGCCCGAGCTGGGAAATGCATGTCTATTTTTATAGAATGTAGAGATCTGCAATATAATTGCATTTTGCAAGAAATATATAAAAAGCTTGGTTTTATTGGCTGCATTTATCACTGTTAAGCAGGATCTGGGGGAAAACCAGAGAGGCTTGTGTTATTTTTTTTGGTGTTAAGGACATGATGAGTTTTCTTATTATTGCATACTAGATATGTGCTATCCAAAAGAGGGAGCCATAACATTGTAATATATCTTTCCACTTTATGAGACAGCAAAACTGCATACATTCTTTTATTCCTTTTTTTTAATTGTACTTAAGGATGATGTTTGTTCTGAGTTTTTTTGGTTTTATACGAATAAACAATATAGTTCAGTACTAGATAATACATACTAATAATCTTATTGGAGCTGAGTGAAATGGTTCTACTAAAGTCAAATATACCTAAACAAGAGAAAAACATCCTGTCACAAAAAAAAAAAAAAAAAAAAGTTGGAGTAATTTCTCTTGCTCTTGATTCCACCACATGACCTTCTACTAATTTTGAGCAGAGTTTAATCTCTCTGTACTCATTTCCCACCTTAAAATATGGAAAATATATATATAACTATCAAAGAAGAGTGCTTGAGGTATTTGCTAAACATACTTCGATTGTTTGTCTGTAAATATTTAATCTCTCTGTACTCATTTCCCACCTTATGAAATGGAAAATATATATATAACTATCAAAGAAGAGTGCTTGAGGTATTTGCTAAACATACTTCGATTGTTTGTCTCTGTAAATAGTGAGATCAACTTAAAATATCACTCTTAATAACTGATGAGACGTCCAGTTCTATGAAATCTTTGCTTGGAAGAACACAGTACTCATAAAGGCATTACCCATATTTTGGAAAGCACGGACTAGATTGCCTTCATACCTGAAAGGTCAGTGGACTAGGATGTATCTCAAGGAGTAGAACAGAAAAGTGCAGAGCGATCAATAACACTTGCTTTACTTTCGTAATTTCTTTAGAGCATTCTCTTTGCCTCTTCCTGATAGTTCTGTGTACCACGTGGGGAGTCCAGCACACCCCAGTAAGCCTATGTGAGGAGGGACTTTTGGTATTTTTGGCATCAGAGGAGCACTGATAGTTGGTTAATCCCTTTCCAATATTTTTGAACTAAAGTATAGGTTTGATTTGCCTGTTGCTTTACAAAAAAGCTCTCTTGCTGGTTTGGCTATGAACATATCTCATTATTTGGTAGCACTGTAGTTGGCAGAAAGTAACGTTAGTGTTGGTATTACAGAGCTATTTGGTAAATGAGAAAAGAAAGGTCAAGTTAAAACCCTAGAGACGCAAGTCCAAATACAAATTCTGTGGTTGAAAGCACATATGCTCAAATGTATATGAAATTATATATGAAACTTATGTGAAAATGTTACACCTTGTATGGAATGTGATTTTTCTTTAGTTGTTTCTGGTATTTTTCTTTCTTATTCCTAAGTAAAATTAAACATCATAGCCTACATACTCTATATAATCTAAACCATTACATCTTTTTTCTCTTTTTTTTTCTTTTTTTTTTTTTTAGAGAAGTTAATGCTGAGTAAATAAGAAAAGAGGAAGGCAAGTGTAGGGAAGGGAAAGAGCAAGTGCACCAAGGAGGAGAGGAAAGAGGAGAAGAGAGAGGATGCAAACACTTGAGAACAAAAACGCTGCAGGAAAGGAGGATAAGTGTTCTTCAGAGAAGTGTATAAAGTTAAATTTGAACAATCCATTCATAGCATATATTTGTTAGATAAAGTTTGGCTGTCCATTAGAATCACTGTTTTCAGTTACTCAGTTCAAGAAACATGGATCTGACTTTTTCAGAGTTGCTGAGTATCAGCAGGTCCAGGAATTAAACTACTTTTATAAATGCTCAGCAGCTCTGAAAACGGTCTGTGTTACCATGGGTCTATTTTTTCATTTATTTTGAGATCCACTAAACTTTTCTGTCCGCAGCTTTTTCCTCACTGGAGACATATGTAATAGTACTACTTTCTCCCTGCGTTTTAAGAGCCTCTGCTACTTTCTGTGGAACTTCAAAGATACACGTCTGGGAGTAAGCATTGTTCACAGAAATCAGTATTTACCATAGAGGTATCTGAAGTCACCTAACAGTTTCTACTGCAATATAATATATAGATAAGTTTTAGGAAAACTTCTGTTATTGGGGTGACTCCAGAGCAAAGTAGACATGTAGGACTGCAGATTTTTTTGAGAAAAGCAATCAACTGAATAAAAAACGACAGAATAAACATTCCACCTTAAAATAGTTTAGCTGAATAAAGCATCTAGGCAGTTTCTTCTTCACTCTGATATTCTTTAGATAGTTTTTGCTTATCACAAACCTCTTCATCACATAAGGTCAATCCACCCTATGATGTGCCTTGTTGGAACAGCCTGTGACTTGCCCTCCCAAGAATTTACTCCAACAATACATTTAAACTCAAAATTTGAAAAAAGAAAAGATCGTTTACAGCTATTTATGTTCAACAAGTCATTATTATTTCTTAAGACTTGTTAACCTTTCATAATTTACACTCATTACCAGTATTTTTCCCAATTTCCTGTAAAAGAGAACTTCTTTAGTTGGTATGTTTTAAAATCTATGTTTTTCAGTTTTAGTATCAATATTTCATGAGTTTTTATTATATTGCCTCACAATATGTAAACAGCTTTCCACTTCATCACTTCTGTTGTGATGTGGTATGCTTTAGTAGTTAATATTAAATAATAAAACCACTTTAATCATTAAAGGCCTTGTTATCTGATACAAAATGAAATATTTTATCTTAACTTCCAGATTGAACCCCCCTCCCACTTGTGTTATAATGAAAGTGAGTAATTTTGCACAGAAGCTAATTTCATAAAAAAAAAAAAAAATATTATCAGCTGCCATTAAGTCATCATAAAAGAAATTATGAGCTTGAAGTTAAACCTATTTCTTGATCTTTAGCTTTCCCTTTTGGTCTTGATTACTAAATAAGAAAATACATTTAACACCAGCTTGTGAGTGTTGAAATTATAACATACAATGCACTGAAAAATATACTACATGTGAAACTTTCCTCGTTTGGATGTGAGCCTTGTGAATGTAATTAAAAAAAAAAAAAAAAGTGCTTAATGCAACCATATTTTTACTTTCTGTTTACCCTGTTGGCATTTGAAAATATGTTCACATTTTCTCCAATTACATTCACTGAAGTTCTTTTATGTGCCATCAGGCTTACTTTGAATACTCCATTACCAAGTCAAAAACATTCATACTTTGAATTTATTGTTTTGTTTTAATCATGTAAGTAAGTCCTCTGTCATACAGTGAATTACGACTAATACTTAAGTACTGTTTGTTTTTAACGCAGGTTGTATCTGCACCAACACTGAAAAAGGTGTTCTTAGTAAGAATTTAGGTAGTTATTTAAAGTTGGAATTCCCAATTTCTGGTGGTTTCTCTATGACACATACAATTATAATTTTGCTTTTTCTTTCTGAAAGCCAATGTGTTCTGGATTTTTGTGATGTGTTTATTTCAGTATCATCTTTATTCTGGCATGCATTCAAAGCTTAAGTGTGGTAAGGCATTCTTTATTTCCATTCTTCTGTCCTCCATCACTTACACAGGACATTATTTCAATACACAATTAATATTTGTAGCGGTGGTGTTTTTTTTCTCTTTCTTACATGCACTGTATTTACACAGCTCAGGTGTGCATAATTGTTCATATTTTTTACTGTTCTAGTCTTTGCAGTAAATTTTAGAATTTTCTTCCAAGTCATGTAAGTCAGTAAAAAGATTCTGCTAACTTCAGTGGCTTACAGTTAGGTTTCTGTTGCATTTCTGTAGTTTTTCTGCTTTTTGTCTGGCATTAGTCACTTAGTGTCTCTGCCTTCTAATGAAATTTTCTTTAATGATACATACATTTTAATGCCTTCTAAAACAATGGCTTCTTCAACACGTTACTAATGTATACATTTGGCTTTGATTTTTTAATCCAAAGATTTCTTAGCCCTGTGTATGATTTTAAAATCTGTACTACGCGTTTATCTGTTGTTCTAATTATGCAGTACTCAAGTATAACTGTTGATTTTATCTAATAAAAGAATTTATTACTTTTATGAGCAATATGTTCACAGTATTCTATTTATCCCATTTTAAGCTATACTGAAATTACATTTCAATCTTATTTTGATAGCTGAACAAACTATGATTTCCCTTTGTCTCCCAGCCTGTGCAGAAAGAAGCCTCTTTACACTATCTGGATTTTCCTCTAACTTTATCCTCTGATGTATCAGAAATCAGTATTTGTTGACATTTTGCAATACTGTTTCCTCCAACATTTACCTTGCAAAGAACATGGAGTTATCCTACTTATTTGTTTGAATACCAATGACTTAGTTACAGAAGATAATGCTTTTTTAAAAAATAATTATCCAAATTTTTTTTTTTCACATCCTGTATGTAAATTGGCTTTGTCGTAATATTATCTATCTGCTCACATTATATTCACATGCACATTATACAAATTAATGTGGATTCTGCACACATACCAACCCCTGTGCAGGAGGAAGAGAGTGAAGACGCTGGAAAGAAAAAAAAAAATCTTAGTATTTAATATTAGTCTTTATTACACAATAGTTGACTATTTCCTCCCTAGTTTGGTTGCTATTGCCCAGCCTGCGGGCTCTGCTGTGGGTCAGGCACTTCAGATGTTCCTGAACAAGCTGGTGCTCAGCTGCGTAACAAATTCTGCCCTTTCTGTCCCTTTGCAGGGCTCAGCCCCTCTGCTCTGCTTATTAATGACCATGACAGTATTTCCTCCCTTTATAAAGATTGAATCTAAATGTTACCGATGTCCATGGGAATATTCAGCTAGACAATGTTGAGCTTTCCATCAGGACTACATGCATTTCTGTTGTTTACCTGGAGCTTATACTTAACTGCTTTCATAGAACACTTTGAAATACTTTGTTGTAATTACTGACTGGTAATTGGTAATTTCTGAGGAGCACCACATG
Source organism: Aptenodytes forsteri (assembly GCF_000699145.1). Taxonomy (NCBI): domain Eukaryota; kingdom Metazoa; phylum Chordata; class Aves; order Sphenisciformes; family Spheniscidae; genus Aptenodytes; species Aptenodytes forsteri. The sequence continues at coordinate 8,832,985 of NW_008795259.1, read as the reverse complement.
AATACCAATTTACTTGATCTCTAATACAACACTGATCTTCTTTCAGTTTAGTTATAGTGAGATAGAATCATATCATTACAAAGATATTACATATGATGCACTAATGTTATTTGTATAATTTTCTCAGGTTCTAGTATTTCTTCTTCAAGTTTTAATTTCAGTATTTTATTCTGTGTTCAATGAGAAAACCTGTTCTTCAAGTCAGTGTATTTTTTTTTTACTGAACAGTAAGCTATGACTCTGTTTATACTCTCCTGTTGTACCAGTAATTTAACAGGACTTCAAATTCAGTAGTAAAATTATTTGTTTATTCTTATCTCAGCTGAAGTCGAAGACAAAACTCGAACTTAAGCAATGCAGACTTACATCCATGCAAGTTTCTGAACTTGTTAATAGTGTATTAAAACTAGAATGGTTAAAAATTCTCATTTTTAAAACTGCACTGTCTGTGTCTTCCTGTCTATTCTCCTGTCCTTCAGTTTTATTAGTGATATCAAAATCACGATAAAGTATTAATAAAAAACTCTCCACTCTGCAAAACTCGAACTTAAGCAATGCAGACTTACATCCATGCAAGTTTCTGAACTTGTTAATAGTGTATTAAAACTAGAATGGTTAAAAATTCTCATTTTTAAAACTGCACTGTCTGTGTCTTCCTGTCTATTCTCCTGTCCTTCAGTTTTATTAGTGATATCAAAATCACGATAAAGTATTAATAAAAAACTCTCCACTCTCAAGTCCTTTCACAGCCTCTCCCTTTGTGTGCCTCCAGTATTTGCAGTATATGAACACAAGGTTACTTAGGCGACATATCTTTTTTTATAAACCTCAAATCTGTTGAAAATGCAGTAGACAAATTCTGTTCTAAGTTGGTTCTTTTTTGGCTACTATGGTTTACAGATACTATAAATATTTTCCATCAGGAAAGTGGGTTTCTGTACAACAAATTTTAACCTGCTTATAATTGGCATATATATTTTTGTATGGGTCTCTGAGAAATAGGGTCCTTAAAAGTCTGCAGACTCACAGGGTGAAAAACACTCACTTAAAACAGTGTATCCCTAGTGAGCTAGGTAGTGTTGTGTTGTTCTATGAGAACTGGGTTCAGTGTCTTTAATTTACAAATGATAAATTGACTTTCACTTAAGTAATAGACAATATTTTCCATGTTGGGGGAATGCAGAAATATTATTAATATTTCTATTAGTTAATTATTACAATTTTTGCCAGGCAGTCACTATCAGTGGACATAAATATGATAGAAGAGCATAAAACTCACAGGTGACCTGATCAGGGACTGCCCTATTAAGATGACAAACTATGGATGTCCAGTGATGTGGGTGCACATACTTAGGCCAGGTTGGATCCTATGCCTTAGCCCAGTTCCCGGCCTTTCCTGGAGGTCTCTTAATAATGACGTACAGACATTAGTGATTGTTAAGACCTTCTGAATCTTTCATTGTTTAAATATCAATAAAGTGTTAAGACAAACATGATGGTGACATTAATTCTTTTGGACAGAGGTCAGTGGGAGTTGGAGTGAGGGGAAGGATCTTTTCTTCCACTTGCTAAACCAGTTTAATCTCCAGAGCAAAAGAAAAGGACTTTTTCAATGACACATCACCCCATGGTGGAGGGTGCCACCCTTTTTTTCCTTGCTTCCCTCAGAATGAGGACCACTCAGAAACCTCTGTCCCCTCCACTGTCCTCTCTTCAAACCGGCAAGTCTCTCTGACCCCACAAAACTCAATAGTCCTCCAGCTCAAACCACAGCAAGGACAAAGCAAGGCCAGTTGTTCCAGAAGGTAGTGAGGCCAGGCCCTAGGGACGGGTACAGAATATGAGAAGAGATAAATGTTGGAAATGTTATGATACTGCTGTCATTCTGGCAGATAATAATTTTGGTAAGATTCTACTGAGATCTTGAGGTATTCCTGCTCACTAGCAGATGCACTCTATGAAATTGTAATGCACCTGACTCTAAAAAGTTGGAGTTGACTTACTAGTGAATTACACTTATTTATGCCCATAAATACATATATATACATAAGTAAAGCATATGTATCTTCTTGCATTTAAATATTGAGCTTTTTTACACTGATTATGTTTAAATTTCTTTCACATATAATTTCAAAGAACTGTGGACAATAAACCAAATGAACACTGACAAATACTTCTTATTAAATTCTCAGTGAGATAAACTGCAAGTTTTAATATGTATTCCTAACATTAATGAATATGGCTGGCAAAGTATTAAGATATATCAATTCTCAGACACAACAGTTTAACATACCATATGGTAGCATTCCATTTCTTGAGGGAAAAAAAAAAAATTACAATACATGCTGCCTCCAAAGATGAACACAATTATATTTCAGGGCAAATAACAGTTCTTCATCTTTTGAATGGGATGGGTGCTGTTGTTTGTCACCCGCACCTGAGAAAACAATTGCTTGTAAATGGAGGTGGTAGTTTTGTCCTATGACTACCTTTCTATTTAAATCTTAACATCTACAGTTTTCTTTTTTATAAATAGGATAAGAAATTTTGGATGCTCTATGGCAATCCTGAAAACCTCATATTTCATTCAGTGTGCCTTAGAATTAACCACTACAGACTACCTGGAAAGGAGAGAGAACTTATCTATATCTTCCTTGCTCTTCCTGTCCTTCAGATACCTGATAGTGGCCACTGGGATGTAAATTTCTGTTTAAAAGGAGCATGCTCACATCACTTGACCTGTCAATTATCAGGATAAAGCTAAACTTCAGGAGCAATTAAGTTAAGTAGGAATAAGAAGTCAACTTTGTATTTGCATTGTAAAGGGGCATTTAAATGAAAGTTATCAGAGGTATTGCTTTGTCTGCCTTGGGGATGATCATTTAGATGACCATACAGTAAGGCTGAAGATATGCCAAAAACTGCATTGTAGCAACAAGATTCCAGGTTTCCTGAATCTTTGCCCCTTGAGATGAGAAACAGTGAGACAAGCTGGAAACCCCATTTTGAAATGGGGTCTGTACTGGGACCAGTATTATTTAATGTCTTCATTAATGACATAGACATGGGATTGAGTGCACCCTCAGCAAGTTTACAGATGACACCAAGCTGAGTAGTGCAGCTGATTTGCTTGAGAGAAGGGATGCCATCCAGAGGGAACTTGACAGGCTTGAGGACCCATGTGAATCTCATGAAGTTCAACAAGGCTAAGTGCAAGGTCCTGCACCTGGGTTGGGGCAATTCCTAGTACCAATACGTACTGGGGGAAGAAGGGATTGAGAGTAGCCCTGTGGAGAAGGATTTGGGGGTACTGGTGGATGAAAAATTATACATGAGCCAATGACTTTAAACTGAAAGAGGGCAGGTTTAGATTGGACAGAAGGAAGAAATATTTTATAGTGAAGGTGGTGAGACACTGGAACAGATTGCCCAGAGAGGTTGTGGATGCTCCATCACTGCAAGTATTCAAGGTGAGGTTGGACAGGGCTTTGAGCAACCTGATCTACTGAAAGATGTCCCTACCCATGGTAAGGGCATTGAATTCTAAATGCCCTTTCAGACCCAAACCATTCTATGATTATGGATTGATGGTTAAGCAGAGCAGCTGTTTTGCTGTGCTTTCCTCTGATATTTAGTGGTCTGGCTCTGCTGTTAAAGAATAGAAACTTGAAATGGCCTGCAGAGTTCTCCTCAACTCAGAGAACATAAGCATCCTACCTTACCTGATATTGGCTAGAACATATACCACTGGAGACCTTACAATGCAAGTACCTGCACGGCTTTCATGACACTGATGCTCTGCACATAAAAAAAATAACATACTTATATCTATATTGATATCATTATAGAGATCCCTAGATCTCTTTATCTCTATCATCTCTATCTCTAAAATGATATCAATATTGATACAGGTATAGACACATGTATGCACATATGACTGTGTGTTTTCACCACAAGCAATGAAATTTCAGGATTTTTTTTTTTATTGCCTACTAAACTCAGAGGCTGACTAGCATGAAATTTAATTAGTGCTAATCAACTTGAGGTGAAGGAAGCAGAAAGTTAATGCGACTCATTTACTTTCTATTCTACAGCAATGTCCCCCTATTTATGTTCCTTAAAAGTATGGTTTTTTTCAGATTTCAGCTTTCAGTCTGTACAAATTAATGATTCTGATGCTATTTGCACAGAAAGGGTATAGACAAACTACAACATTCATTTTGGTCCTGTTTGTATTGTAGCTGCCCACAGTACTGCATTTAAAAAGAGCTCAAATCAAGTAATCCAGAATCTTATGCTGATTTACACAAATCTTTATGCTGATTCAGCTTTGTGAATCGACTTTTGAAGATTTGGAGAGGAATCCAGCCTCCCTTCCTTCCTTTCCTTCTTTCTCCAGAGAACTAGTGATTCTTTCTACCGTATTGACAGGGTTTCTTCTAGTGGCTCTAGGCATGTCCTTTAACAATTACATCAGGTTACTCAGTGTGTGTTTCTGCCCTGGCTTTGTATTGTTTGGGACCGCCATGTGTAGGTCTTAGGAAAGGTCCCAGTGACATGCATGGGACACAGCTACTGTTTCAAACTACCTGCACTTTCAGAAAAATATAACTTAAATAGTTACCCTGAGTTTATACAATTTTCTGCCAGTTAAAAAGTAGTGAAATTCTTTTTGAATAGAAGTTGAGATCCCCTTTATGTCATGGGACCAGGAACTCTAATCCTGGTTAATCCTTAAGGCCCATTTTAGTTCTGTTCAACACACAAGCTGTGAATATATGCTACTCCTAGTGTGTTATACACACAGATCTGTACACAAACTACACAAGAACTATCTGGTCTCATCTGCAATTGTTAGGAAATTTTCAGATGTATGTTTTCTTTGAAATCATCATTTATATATTATGTGCTATTACTGAGTATATCACTTGAGTAATCAAAGATAACTATGGTCCTGTGTCTGAGAATAGCAGTGCAGGTCACTATTTAATCAAACAAACTCCTAGCAAACCTAATCCTTAAAGTAGTTTAAAAAATATATCTATCCTACCTGTAGGGTTTCAGTTTTGGGAAAGTATTATGAACTAGAATCTAAACACGTTGGGGACAGAAAAAAACATAGAGGACCTTTGTATATTTGAGAAGTTTATTCTTTGTGGATCTGTATTGTAGGGGGCTGTTAGAGAAATGTGCTCCAAAACGTAAATGTGAATTGGATGAGAGTAAAGTCAAATGGCAAATAAATAATTAAAGTGAGTACCACTGGCAGGAGTGCTAAATCTTTCCTTCTAGCAGTGCTAACAGTTATGTTTCTGAATGTGCAACACTAGGTACGTTCCTAAACCATTGCCTATTAGATTCAACCTTTTCAGATCTATGCCAAACAGTATGAATGAGCATCTTTTATTTTACTTTTTGTTTCTTTTTTTGCTAAAAACATCAATCTATGGTGCAGTCTAATCAATTCCTAATTTACTCCCCTTTTTGACTTCCCTAGTGCTGTTTTCCCCTTTCCTGAATGAAAGCTTCAGGGAAAGGTTCTCAAACAGTAGGTTTTTTGGCCGCTTGTAGCTGAGAGCAGCTGTACCAACTTTTTGGAGAGTGTCTTCTCTTTAATTGCCTTAAAAAGTAGTTAGAAGTACATTGAATACATGACATACTTTTCTGTTTTGAAAGTCCTGTTGTTTGCTACAGGGGTGGTTTGTCACCATGAGTAGTGAGTATTTTTCAGTAGGACTATGACTGGAAGAGCAGGCAGCACCAGAAGCTTGAATTTTATTAAAATGTGACAAATGCTATTAAAACATTACAAACCCCTTACTTGAAGTAATATGTGAGTTCTCAGCCTTGATACTACTACTACTACTGCTACTACTACTACTACTACTAAGCAAAGAACATTATCTTCAGTGTCATAGATAAAGAAGTTCTATCTCCATGAAAGAAAATGAAGAGACTAATTTTCTTTAGAACACAAGGGGGTTTACTTAGTATCTTACCCCTAGAAAAAATATAAATGCAATCCAAAAATGTGTCTCCGTTAGGAAAGAAAGCATGTATCACACAAATTTAAAAACAATAAAAGCAAGATCTGGCTCAATTGCTGGTAATCCATGGGATGCAGGTAACAGCAAGGAATGAAGAATCTACGCTAATTTTTAAATATATTTCCATTTTTCAGCAAGTCTGAATTCTCATTAGAAGTGAAATTTCCTTTTACCTTTGGGAAGCAAATGTAAGGATTATTGCAAATCTTGCAGGAAATGAGAAAATATTTTCTGTAACATAATATTTGTATTTTTACTCTGAGGAAAATATATATTTTTATCAGATAGAATCATAAAAACACAGATTCAGCACTCATTTTTACTCTGGGTAAAGGGAACGCACAAAAGCAATTTCACTGGCTTCAGTGGGACTAGTCTTATTGCAAAATGTTTGTTATTCTGAACAGGGGTTCCAGAATGTGGTACGAGCACAAACACCTCTTCTGACAAATAATTAAACAACTGCGAGAATCTCCTTTTGAAATAACTATGTTTTCCTGATTTTTTTTTTCTGCTATTACACTGGCAGAATTATTTCTATGAGATTTCCCACAACCAGTACCTATGCCTTAAAAATCAGAAGAAATAACTTGTTTACAGTAGTTTTCCACTACAAAACTTAATATTTGAATCCATTATTATGAAGTATTATGTTAAAGAATAATGCAAATCACATGAAAGTATTATGATAAACAACAAAGGCAAACAAATTCAGCCAGAAAATAGCACTGCAAACTTAAGCAAACCCATTTTAATCTATTCCTTTTTAAAATATTTTATCATTCTTCTTACAATTTGCCTGAATTATGCTTGGATTTATGTCTGTATATAGATATATATATGTATGAATGTATGTATATATATGAAGAATTCTGTTCATGAACTGGGTCTATTTTGATTTGTTAAATTCAGGTAAGAGTAGTTTACTGATACCTTCTAATCATATATAACCTATAACTGCTGGATTTTAAAATGTTAATTTTCATTTGTACTATGCCTACTTTTTCTTTCAAACAGAAGTAATGAGATTAACTTCACCCTTATCCCCAACTCACACCTTTTTCCCTTTACCTCTTTGTCATCTCCTCAGGAGAAAATATTGAATGATGGAATACAGAGGAAATAAAGAACAATTATTTTGGTAAGGTCTTCAGTTGAGGATGTTAGATCATTATACTTTTTAAATTTCCTTTATTGAACACTCTTATACAACCTGATGTTTTATTGAATTCTTTTTTAAGAGTTGCCAAAATATAAATGTCAAATTCTGCACCACTGATTATCAATGTAATTGATCATCATTTTCTGAAAGTAATCACTAAAGCTAATAATGTCTATATATATTGCTAGATAGGCTTGTATACATTATTAATTACCTTCAATTGAACTATTAAAAATATGGAAAATGAGATAATTTCTGTATGAGAGTTGTTGTGTATTTTGCCTAAAATGATGGAAAGGCCTGCTGGTTCCATCTCCAAACATAAAAGCATTATCTACAGTTTTCTCTATTTCACAAAACCTTTTCTTGGGTATCATTTATAATAAGCATGTTTTGAATTTGGACAAGTAATTTAGGAGCTCTTTCTCAACATACTTATATACAATGGGAAAATACTGTCAGTATTTTTGTGAAAATTGGAGTCTCTAAGCAATGACATGCATGGCCAAACACTGTAATATTCTTCCAGGCAGAATTTCTATGAAGCTGGTGGTTATTTCCCTTGACTAGGGTTGGTAAGGATGAAGTAACCTGAACACCATTTAGCGCCTAGAAAATTTGTACTTGCATAAACCTCTCTGACATTTGCATTTTCATATCAAGAGATTCTAATATGAAATTTATGTTTGTATGAGACAGGGAAAACTGAATCTAATGTGATGTTGTCTTGATGTTGCTATTACTCTTACTACTAAAAGGTGTGAAATTTAAATATAGGAATATGCATTTAACTGGCAAAGAAATACGCTGGCCATCACGTGAGTCATTCCATTTTGCAGCTACAGAAATATATTTCCAGAGAAATGTTTATGGTGTTATTTAAGTATTCAAGGCACATTTATTTTTATGAACATTAGTGCATTCATACGGAGAAATTGGAGGACTGGGAAAGCAGAGGCCCCGTTCCACCCCTAGCTCTGACATTGAGCTACTCCGTAACTGAGACCAAGTCAATTCAACTCTCTGTGCAATAATCTCTGTGTATGGGATGAAGATAATGCCACACATCTCCTTTTGTAATCTTTCTGAGATTGCGAAATGAAGATTATAAATAACATACTTCACTTCCTATCTTTTCTATAATTACGTTACATACTAAGCATTAAAAAATTATTTCTTTCTAAAACATAATCATTTTAGAGCTTTCTTGTAAGCAGCAGTATATATCCGGTATTTTTACTTTTTCTCTGAAGTTAGTAACAGCATTTTCCTAGAAGTAACCAAAGCCCAGTTTCGCTAGGATTTTGCACTCCAAACACATAGTATGATCTGATCAAGATATGTCTCTCCTGTTCAGTCATGCTCAGCAAGTAGGCCTCAATGCCACTTTTTTTTTTTATCGTGATCAGTCGCTGAAAGTCAGGACGGTAACTTGCCTTTTGCCATTCGGCAATTTCTTATTTGTTTAAAAGGCAAAAGAAGAAAGTTATTAAAATGACGCTTGACTGCTTTTACAAAGATTCTTCTTGTTCATAGCTGATAATCATTTCCCTTTGCTTTATTTTCCTTCTCCTCCCACCCCCTTTCAGCAAAATTTTGGATTTATTCCTACAAATGACTTTTCATAAACTCTCTCACTCACATGCAGAATGCAGTTAGCTTTCACTCAGACATCCTTATTCATGTTCAAATATTTGTGCTTCTGCAGATAGCATTTGCATGTAACACCTGCTGCAAGCCTTAGAAATTCAGAAGGCATTCTGATATGAGTGGGAGAGGCATTTTTGTCTAGGCTTTTGCTCCAGTTCCTTTCTGCAGTTAAATAGCACTGACTGCATGAAAGAAACATATAAAATTATATATCTATATTGTCTTATATCCAGGTCTATATAGCCCACTTTTCTTATAAGTCCAAGATTTGTGCAGGAATGGGAAGAATTTTTAAACAGTGGTCATTATTGAGTTTTGATTTTCAGTAAGGTCTTGCTGTATCCCCAGAACAGTTTGTAAAATTGGGAAAAGAAGGGGGAGGAGGAAGAAAAGGAGAACAGTTCTGCGTTTCTGTTTATCTCTGAAATATATCTATATTGTCTTATATCCAGGTCTATATAGCCCACTTTTCTTATAAGTCCAAGATTTGTGCAGGAATGGGAAGAATTTTTAAACAGTGGTCATTATTGAGTTTTGATTTTCAGTAAGGTCTATCCCCATCCCCAGAACAGTTTGTAAAATTGGGAAAAGAAGGGGGAAAAAAAGGAGAACAGTTCTGCGTTTCTGTTTATCTCTGAAAATAGGTGCAAGATCCTGTGTGTGTGTTACCCTATAATAAATGAAAATTCTGCAGTAATAAGTGTTCCTTCATGTGTCCTTATCATCAGATTTTCAGTAAGGTCTTGCTGTATCCCCAGAACAGTTTGTAAAATTGGGAAAAGAAGGGGGAGGAGGAAGAAAAGGAGAACAGTTCTGCGTTTCTGTTTATCTCTGAAAATAGGTGCAAGATCCTGTGTGTGTGTGTGTTACCCTATAATAAATGAAAATTCTGCAGTAATAAGTGTTCCTTCATGTGTCCTGTTATCATCAGGCTTTGGACAGCCAACAGGAGACATCAGTCTACCTTGTTTTATCTCCTGAACAAACTCCTTCTCAGAGGAAATTGTCAGTCCTGTTACTTTCTAGCTCTACTTCTCAACGCTTCTGCCAGTAGATTCCCTGAAACCCGTGTTGTGCAGTTTCAGAAACCATGTCCTGATGCCAGGGCATAAGCGAATGTCAGAATTAAGTTGTACAGTTCTTTCTGCAGCATTGTGGGTGATAACATTTAAACTAGTGGATTTAGGTTATTGCATTTTGTTTGGCAGATAAGTCGGGGAATGAAATCATCCTCATTGGCTGAGCCAATGATGAGAGGGTGTCTCTGCCAACGCCATGCAACTGCCACTGACATCAGCATCCTTGTGGAGCGGCAGCCAGGTGAGGGGAGAGCGCAGATCCCTGCGAACGGGCTGCTGTCCGGAGGGGAGGACAGCCTTTTCAGAATGGTCACTTCTGCAGACAAGTGTGAAAATGCTGAAAGCCTGAAGCACTTTTACCATGGAGCTGTACAAAGCATATTGCAGGGCTGGTTTTCTCCACATTTTCTCTCCAAACTGCATCTCCAAACTGCTTTTTGTGTCTAGGTGAGATGAACTGGTTACTTATGCAACACAATTTTTCACAATAACGGCTGCAAGACAGCCTCTGAAGTGAAATACTCTACTTTGTTCATACAAATAAACATATGAAAAACTTTGTTGAAATCACCCCATCAAGTTTAAAAGGACTTGACAACTATTTTAGGTACAAGTTTAGTATGTAGTACTGATACACTTACATTTCCTCATTTAAAATTAATCTTTTTTTATCCAACTTAAAAAACAAAACAAGAATTATTTCTTTGATAGGCATTTGATTGTATAACGTGACCTTGTAAAAGTTTTATATTTTTGCTAATAGAAAATCACATTAGCTGTAAACATATTTAATTCTATCTTGAATTTATATTATTACATAGTGAAGGACAAATGACCTGTCAAATTGACATATAGATAACAGTGCACCTTTTTTAAAACTAACATAGTTCTTTTATAGAGTTCTTAATAATCGTAGAAAAAATATAACACAAGACTTCTAAATATTTAATTAGTCTATTCTCACTTTTTGGAATAGAAATCAACATTTTAGATGTGGAAAATGACTTGGAAACAATGATTTTTAAAGATCTGTCATTTACAATTCCTATCATTACCACCAATATTATTTATTAAACAGAGCTTTTGATCTCATTAGTGAAACTATTGCAAATATTACACTTGTCTTTTTATCCATATTTGTCCTTACCATGAGAAACTAGTGTAGTACTCAGCAATGAAGCATAATCTTGTTATGATTTAAGTAAAATATGAGTTTTGTCACTGATTTTAATCACAGCAAGACTGATAAGTTGGTTGTAAATTTGTCTACTGAAAATGGAAATTATCCTAAGAAAATACCATTCTATTTGCTGACCTACTACTTAAATCTGTGAGAAGGCGAGTGGCTACTCTATGCACATTGCAATACAACTGCAAGGAATATCCATTTCTTTATAGTTCATACGCATCATTGTTTGAAGCTCATACAGTGAAATTGAATGGATGTGACTGCACATTTCTTGCATGTGAAAAGAAAAAGCAAAATGTCATTCATTGGAGAATTGGTTTCTGCTGGTTACTTCGAAATCAAGTGGTCAGTTCAGGCTTTTATGCTTTCTGCCTTGCTTTCTGTGCTAGTCTCTGATTATACATATTAGGCTGATAAGGTTGTTTGGTAGCACTTCTGGAAAACAGCCTTACACTCTAAGCCTGTTGACTTTGACTTACTGCTATGAATATCCAAAGGGACATCTCCCTCAGCTCTCAATCTTTCTGAACCCTGAGCTGCCACTTCCCCTTGTAACACATATTAAAAAAATACTAATTTTGCTACTCCCACTAAAGAAAAACAAAACAAAGCATCAGTACTTTATTCTTAGTAGTAGTAAAGACCTCCTCCTTTTTCATCCTTCATAATCGGGTTTGTTTTGATCAGATGTTTTCGACAAAAACAAACATGAAAGAAAGAAAAGGAAGCTTCTATCTGGACAGGTGAAAAAGCACCCTGCACGAAAGTTAGGCTATATTGTTACTGCTATATTGCAGTAAAAACTGAATAGTGTCTAATAGTATTGCAAAATAGCATACACATTGCTAGATTTCTAATATGAACAAGCAGTTGTCATATATACAGCAATAGAAGTTTAAATTTCAGCAATTTAGTACAATTAATTTCTTTCTGAACTGTATAAAAGAAATCTCCCCAAAGTGCTCTGCTGACCCTGCCCCCTCCAAAAAAAAAAGTGTCTGTAAGTCATCTTTAACCTTTTAGACACTTTTTAAAAAAGCACCTGCTCTTTTGCTGTCAGCAATTTCAGTGTTGAAGAAAGTTAATCTACTCACCGTGTCTGCCAGTGTGAGCCTAGCTCTGTCCTTCCAGTGCTGTTTCTTTACCTGCTTCCTCCCCTCTGCCTGTTACTGTATCTCCAGCGCAGTATGTACTTGCATCTAACTAGGGCTCCCTCTCTCCCAGCATCACTTTTAAGTCAGGCAGGCAGGGAGCTGAAGCCAAAGGGACTCTCTATCTGATTGGTTTCCATTCAGTGCCCCTGATTAATAAGAAATGTCCCTCACTGAGAGAGATGTTGCTGCTGATAGAGCCGCAGTGCTCAACATGAGAAGGTTTGGAGCTGGGGGGGGACAGGACGCCGGCTTTGCCAGCCATACAGTGATTTGCAAGTGAATGCAGTGGGAGGGTTCAGAGAGGAGGGCTTTGTTAAGGACCCTTTTATTAACTGAAGCTTAAATAAAGAGACTCATGCCACCAGCTCAGTTTGATCTGTTTTCGGTTTTAATAATAAGGGTAAAGGCATGCCCATAACCTGTGAATTATGCAGCGAAAAAAATTTACTCTAATTGTCTACAGTAGCAATACAGTGCACATACTCATTGAAGAATGCAAAATTATCCTGTAACACTACAGTGACAAATGATTTTAAGTTGAAAGAAGGCAAGGTGTGGGAGATTTCCCCCTGTACTCAATAGGTTTACAGCACCAGTGTTACTTACAATAAGTAAGTAACAATAGCTGTTACTTACAGCTATTGATAATGATGGGCTTGTCACTGTACCTGAAATTGGACATAATACAAAGTTGCAAAAGATGTTTTGGGAATTATGGCTAATAATGGTCAGGACATTCACAGAAATATATGGTTTTGCCAGCAACAGTAATGAATTTCCTGTTTCCTGGTGCAGCCTGTATGGGTACAAGTAATCACTGCTCCCTACTATGTCACCAGATGCGCAATATTACAGAATATTGTGGTTTGCTTGAACTAGCATCTTCAACTGAAGCATAAGAAGTTGACTGTTAAAATGGGAGAACTGGAGTATCATAAATTCTGGTTTCGGATCTCCTATTCCTGCATTTTTGTTGGTTTCTGGGTACTAATGGCTATTTCAGCCACTGACATAAGATAAACATTTGCAATGGGACTTCTAGGAACTGGTCCTTTGCAATCATTTTCTGTACCAACAAACCCCTGAAGATAGCTTTCATCAGATGTCTGTTGTGGGCACCAATAGAATAACATGAAATGTTGCAAAGTGTAGTTCTCTAAACTTGTAGCATAATTAATTTAGTACCAACATTTCTTCTTGGAAAGATGGATCATGAGGCTAGTTTCTAATTATGAAATATCATTAGGGTTATGGGTTCAGTAATTGGGGTGAAAGGAGGAATCTGTTTATTCTGGCAGAGAAACTTAACTATAACAAAAGGAATGTTTACATCAAATAGCCAATTGAGAAACCTAAGTAAATAATTCCTTTTTCTTTATGCTCTTATTATTGCTTTCATACTACCATTGATGAGCTCAGCAGGCTCATATTCAGAATACACTGTTTTTAATGAGAACCATTTCACCATTAGATCCTATTTGAAATGATTAAGGGATTGATACAATTTGTATAGACATCAGTCAGAGCCTTTCCATTGATTTCAGTGGCAGTTAAATTGGGCCCTGAATGAACTAAGTCTTCTCTGAGAATGCTGCACATCCATTAAAAGAATATTTGCATATGTGTAACAGAGTGCAGAATTTGGTCTAATATTTTGAAAATCAAAAAGCAAAATCCAGACCCAGAACAAAATTAATTACTGTACCTCAGCTAAAATGTATAAAGCAAAGTTTTAAGCAGTGTTTTCATCCCACAGTCGGTCCACTTCAGCAGTGGAACTACCAGAAAAAAATATTTAGTATAATTTTTGTCCTAGTAATTACATGGGAGAGTAAAAAGAAAAGCTACAGACAAATGTATATCTCTGATGCCGTATGGTCTCAGTGCAGCCTTAAGTCTTGGGGATCCTAAAAGATATTTTCTAAATAAGAAGATGTCTGGATGATAAAAATGCATGAGTAATGGCTCTGCTTTTTTTCATTCTTTTGGCTGCTCTTTGGGAACATGGTGGCTACTCTAATCAATATTAGGAGACCATCCAGGTACAGAGGAATCCCTGAAACTGGAGAGATGTACAAAGCATCTTTGCACAATACTTCCCTGAGCTTTAGAAAGCATTATTCAGTGGCAGCTCGGGGACTGGCCTCTGCTTTAAAGGCAGGCATAGATCTATTCAATACCAGGCAGAGGACACACAGATAAATGGGAATGGCTCCATTTCTGTTGATGCCATCTACAAGTTTGTAGTAAAACAAACAACATTATTTATATTAGACAGCATAAGGCCAGTCCTCTCACATATATTATTCATGGTGTTGTAAATATGGCACAGTAACTACTACAGGGGGGAAAAATTTAAATTACATGCTATACATTCACAAACAAGAGGCACTTCTAATGCAAAGTGTTGCATGATGGGTGTAAAAAGTTTTGCAATATGCACTATAAATGGAATATACATCAAAAGTAGGCCAAAAAGGAAAAAGCGTAGGTGTGACAGCAAATAGGGAGAGATGGGTGGAAATCTGAGGTGGTGCTCTAACACACAGAAGGCTACTCCATATAGGGAAGGAAAACAAAATGCTCCTTCTGAAGAAGAGTGGGCAGTGGAAAGAGATATAGAAAAGCAGAAAGTGCACTAAAAGGGTGAGGCAGGATTGTTTTTATTGCAAGATAGACTGTACTTCAGTTTTATGTTTCATGAAGTCTTTTTTGGAATCGGGTCTTTTCTCTTTTGACCCCTTTTCATCTTCCTTTCTCTACCTTCCTAAAGATTTGTCTGCTAGCATCCACAGGAATCAGTGATTACATACCTAATCTTCTTTGAAATTCTGAGCATTTCCCTATTTCACAGAGGCTAAGATCACTCAGCAGTGCACGGAGTTGGGCTGGTTGCCATGTTAAATCATTCTGTCTTCAATCCCCGGTTCCCACCATTTTTTCTTTTCCTGACATGTTTACACTTAACTTGTTTAGGCAAAACTAAATGCAAATAAAACTTCAGAAGAGGAAAGGAATAATCTATTTTTATTCCTAGGTTTTTCCACCTATATCCAGCCAACAGATGATGTCTAGAAATCTGCCAGTGGGACTTCGATATCTCATGCAATATCTTCCCATGCTTCTGATAAGCCAAGGCAGGCCTGAATTCTCACAAGTCTGTGTTCCCACAGATGTCCTAGGTTCTGTAAGGAAAAATTGGTCTGGGGTTTAGTATTAACAACTTCCCTTCAATACGCCACTTATATGAGTTTTTTCCGTTGTCAGAAATGTTAAATACGTATTTAACCTTTCTCAAAAAAGAGACTCTATGTGATGCCAAAAAAGAACAGAGCTGAACAGAACGGAACAATCAAGAAGCACATAAATAAGAAAAGCTCCCTGAGATTCACAAGAACAAAGGTAACAGTTGTGCAACTTCAGCTCTGTTCATTTTCACCAGAGCCTTTAAGATTCTGAAACAGAAAGAAACTGGATCAAATAATTACCACTAGTTGAAAAACTAGTTCTAAACACATCTGTATTTTCACTTAGTCAATCATTTCAACAGAATGTTATTATCTTCTTTTCCAGCTTTGCTCCAAGCTTTCTTCTCTCTTTCTGTGAAAGACTTCAAATGATTCATTTGTTAAAGAGTGTGATGAAGTGTATGACTTTGAAAGATTGTCAGAACATTACTAAATCAGACCTGACAAGCACTAGATTTTGGCTGCCCCTCTTTGATATACATAGGATAGGGCATAAGAGAGAGAATAAGAAATCTTCTGCTCCCTTCCCACTTTTGAACCTCTTCCTTCGGTACAATTATGCAAGGAACAGCCACTCTGTCTTGTCTGAAGGAGAATTACATTTCTGTATATGGCTCCAAGTTCCCAAAAAAGACATGATAGGAGGGAAGACGTGTGCGTGGGAGGGGGGAAGAACATGTAACAAGACCAAAACAGGGTAAGAACAATTAGACATTGCTAAACTTTGAGCTGTTTAAAACAAAGCAAAGTTAAAACACATATGAACAAAGCACCTGGACAAACTCAAACACAAAAAGGAAGCCTACAGAGGGTGGAAGCAAGGACAGGCAGCCCGGGAGGAATACAGAGAAATTGTCCGAGCAGCCAGGGATCAGGTTAGGAAAGCTAAAGCCCTGATTGAATTAAATCTGGCCAGGGACTTCAAGGGCAACAAGAAAAGATTCTATAGGTACATTGGGGATAAAAGGAAGACGAGGGAAAATGTGAGCTGCCCACTGTGGGAGAAGATCAGGTTTGAGACCATCTAAGGCACCTGAAGGTGCACAAGTCCATGGGACCCGATGAGATCCATCCACGGGTCCTGAAGGAAGTGGTGGATGAAGTTGCTAAGCCACTGTGCATCGTATTTGAGAAGTCGTGGCAGTCTGAGGAAGTTCCCACTGACTGGAAAAGGGGAAACATAACCCCCATTTTTAAAAAGGGAAAAAAGAAAGACCCAGGGAACGACAGGCCAGTCAGTCTCACCTCTGTGCCTGGGAAGATCAGGGAACAGATCCTCCTGGAAGCTATGCTAAGGCACGTGGAGGACAGGGAGGTGATTTGAGACAGCCAGCATGGCTTCACCAAGGGCAAGTCCTGCCTGACCAACCTAGTGGCCTTCTATATGTACATATGAATATATGTAATAATCAGTTTCATACCTTAATCTTTATACTCTGTTTATAGCATTTTTAAGTAAATTAAATCCCTAAATTTGAATTTTTCCCAGCTTGGTAAAACCTCAGTGATTTTTTTTAGACAGTTTGCATTAAATGATTTGAGTTATTTACATACACACACACATGCATATGCATATTTGCATACATGCACACCTTCTCGATTTATTTCTATGAGAAAGTTTGTTTATCTCAATAAGTCAAGTTTCAAAAGTAATATTAAATTAACTTGATTTTATAGGTTAAATAGGTAGAAAAACATTTTTAGAAAGCACTAGCAGTTTCAAATTTATTAATTTGTTTTGATTTTTTTTTTTTTTTGTCATCCATAAATCAGTGGTATTGATCACTTCTATCTTGTTTTCTTTCCTTGGTATGCAGATACATTGTTTCAAAATATTAAAATAAGATAAATCTGGGTTAGGTTTTGCTGAACTGAAGTTTTAAAACATCAGGCCAGATTTTACAGCAGCAAGGCTTTGAAGTTTTCTTAGCATTTAGTCAGTTCAAAGCTGGTGAAGGTTTTGAAAATACATAGTAACCAATATAACTACGTATAAAATTTATAATGTTCTTATACAGCAGCAAGGCTTTGAAGTTTTCTTAGTTAGTAGTCAGTTCAAAGCTGGTGAAGGTTTTGAAAATACATAGTAACCAATATAACTACGTATATTTATAATGAAACAACAAATATTGGATCTAAAATACTAATAGATGAAGAGAAAGTGAAGATAAAGTCATGTACATGAAAGAGTGAGTTTCAGGTCATAACTCTTTTATAAACTGATTTATTTAGCACTTTATTTTTCAGTCTTATATAAACAATTTTTACATGGATAATTAGACCTAGTCACAATCTTTAACATAGATTTTTTCCTGGAAATGTTGGTTTACTGAAACTATTGACAGATACCAGTTGCTTCTTGTTTATTTCTTTTATCAATTTTTTGGGGATAAAATTGTGAGCATATGATTCCTGCATGAAATGAAACCTTTCAAAATGATTTAAATGCATTGTTTTGATTGACCTAATCCAAACAGAATTTCTGGAGGGTTTTTCTTGCATGTCTTTCTGCAAAATGTTTTGAAACGGTTTTATTTGGGGATAGGACTTCTTATTTCCCAGAAATTTGAAAAATCACATTGAATTAAAAATTTCTTGACCTCCCTACAGTAATTATCCAATTAATTGCAATAGCAATATACTTTTATAAGATGTACTTGCAAAAAAATTAACTTCAGCTGCAGCGGTGAAATAATCAAGTTAAATACTCTTTTGGTACAGGAAATAAAGTTAAGGCAATAATTTCATTTGGGTATCCTGAATCCATTTTCTACTCAAAACAGCATCATCCTTACCTCCAAACATTAAGAAAACAGGGCTTTTTAAATATTAATAAAAATATGCAAGGCTCCTGACCAAAGCATATGTTCCAGCAGAGGGTAGACCTCCACATACACTACTTCCAGAACAGAAGACTAGATCTACTATGGAGTTTAAGTACCTTCTAGAGAAAATAAGTATATAAACAAAGCATATAATTCCTTTTAGAAACTGTGCCACTCCCATGGGTAGACATAACCTACCCTCACTTTTGTATTATAGAAACATCACTCTGATGTGCCACAGCATAGCCCTCATCTTAGATCAGACACGTTGATCTGAAACTGCTTCCACCTTAATTCATATGTACACACACACAAACTAACTAATTAACTAACTACCTAACTGTTTTGGGGCAACAATGGCAGTCCTTGTGGTTCAGAAGAGACACAAGCAAATTGCTCTTCAGTGTGAATGTCACCTGCTCACTAGGAAAAAAATGAACCCTAGGCAGTGCAGGTGCACATGTCTGTGGTATTTAGACTCAGTACTTATTTGTAGAAGTATATCTTAAATTATTAAAATTAATTTGTAAATATGACCCATAAAAATTATAATATTGAAAAAAATAAAAAGAATGAATTTGAGTGGAATTCTAGAATATCAGTAAAATTAGTAATTTAAAAAAAAAACTTTTTTTCTGAAAATAAAAATAAATACTGTGATATTTCTGACTTGCTAAAAACAGCTAGAAAGTACTTTAGCTTCACATGAAATTTCCATCCTTAATTCCATAACTAGAGTCCATATGAGCTTTGTATGTGCGTTCAAAAATTTATCGAGATGAACTGCTAACCCTTCAGCTGCCATTGCTTCATAAGCTTGATGCTTAAATTCTTTCCTTAGAGTGTGTGACATATAACAGTTGTGAAGAGTTACTGAAAAAAAATCATGGGAGGAGAGTTGTTTTCCTCTAACATTGAAGAAGCAGCTGATTTAGAATAAAGAAAATAGCAGAAGAAGCAGCTTTTTTAAAAAAAAGAAACAAAGCTCTGATGATGTTTTGCCTCTTGATATGACAAAGGTAAAGAATGATTCGAAAACTGAATAAATTAACTTTTATTCTTTCTACATTGGGATAAATATACATAAATAAGTCTTTTAACGGGGATCTTTGTGTAGAATATTCCCAGACCTCTCCCATGTTTCTTTCTGCTTATGGATGTAAAAAAATGCATAAATGCATAATCTTCACAGCACATGCCATTGCTGTCCTCCATCGCTTTGGCAAATCTCTATTCTGTTTGCATCAGGTTATTTAGATGAACTTCTTCACCTTCTGTGTGGTAATATTCAAGTTCCCTTCCACTACAATCCTTGGAGCACAACCAAAATCTGTAATTGTGCTGTAATTAGATCTTGAGATGGAATTAATTTCACCTATTTTACTGGTCCAGAAGTCAGGCAACCACTTTAAGCTATTTCATCTATAATCATTGGAAGCAGAAGGAGGTCTCCAGAGGAAGATTCATCCCATTTTAAGAGAGCCGTCTAAGACATTTGAAAAAAATTGGAGTTGCTAAGCAACCTCATCTGTATTTTCTTTTCTTTCTCTCAGCTGACTATGGAGGGAACCCTGCTGAGAAGCTCAACTGTTTGCCTAACTTTCAGCTGCTGACGATAGGTGAGATGAATCCTGTCCTCAAGTTCCAGCTCCTGGAGTTCTGAAATGTCTATGATTCATGATGCCAATTATTCAAGATTCATCTTTTCCCCTAACTTGTTTTTAAAGTATGTTTCTAGTCATCATGATTGGGAGGAAAGAATGAAAGTACAACTGAAAAAGAGGCCAGGAAAGAAGATTTTAGCATGTTAGTATTTGTTCAAAAATATGATGGCCTCTCACTGTCTTCTCAGAGCTTGGCTTTGCCATACTGTTCAGTTACAAAAAGGTATCTATAGAGATCATACAAACGTAGCAATACTGAGAGAATAAGCAGTGCTATTGACCAGTTTAATCTGGTCAAACCAATTAGATTTAATAGATCCATAGATAGATTCTACTACTCATGCGTGCATAGGAAGTACAGAGATGATTAAGATTTTTCTGATTAAAAATATTTTAGAGTAGAAAAACAAGCAAACAGCAACAAAACCAGTTTGGCAATACCAGTAGATTTTAAGGAATCATTTTGAATTGTTCAAGATTTCACCAAAGCACAATCAGGAAGATAATGAAACCTGATTTGGCCTTTGGGTAGTTCTTAGGATGATCAGAGAGTTCCTGGGCTTTGGTAGTTGATTCAGATTTGAGGACTCAGCAATAGTCTTGGAGATAACAAGGCCTAAGAGCCCCAGGCTGGAGCTGTGGTGCTGAGGGAAGCCAGTGTCCATGCCTTGAGCTGGGATACGTGGCTTGAGTGACAGGTAGTATTCTCTGCAGGCAAGTCTTCCTGGTTCCTTGCATAGGCTTCGCAAATGGGAACATAGTTTAAAATACATGGGGAAACCACATGGCTAATGTCTTTGGAAAAAATCAGGCCATTTTGATATTCTGAAGAGTCTGGGGGTTTTTTTCAGAATATTTAATCCTCTTGTTTTTTTTTAATGTCCTGGTTTTGGCTGGGATTTTCTGTTAATTTTCTTCCTAGTAGCTGGTACAGTGCTGTGTTTTGGATTTAGGATGAGAACAAAGTTGATAACGCACCGATGTTTTAGTTGTTGCTAGGTAGTGCTTACACTAGTCAAGGACTTTTCAGCTCCCCATGCTCTACCGACTGAGAAGGCTGGAGGTGCACAAGAAGCTGGGAGGAGGCACAGCCAGGACAGCTGAC
>NW_008795259.1:8799634-8811761 GCF_000699145.1 Aptenodytes forsteri | reverse complement strand
CCCCTGAACTACTTAACAAATTGTGTTTCAGTTAATTCTGATATCTTTGCTCTCTCTAATAAGGAGGGGAAGACTTTTTCTGTCCTATTAAACTGTCTTTATCTCAACCCACAAATTTTACTTGGTTTTTTTTTTTCCGATTCTCTCCCTTATCTCACTGGGGCAGGGCAGAGTGAGCGAACAGCTGTGTGGTGTTTAGCTGCCTGCTGGGTTAAACCACAGCATTTAATTATTGGCATTTTTGGCCTTAATTTTGATTTGGAAAAAAACCCCACCCTGAACTACTTAACAAATTCTGTTTCAGTTAATTCTGATATCTTTGCTCTCTCTAATAAGAGGAGGGGAAGAGAGAGAACTAATATTGTGCTCTCATGTTGATATACCTCCTCTTTTATTATGCGAAACCCTATGCCCTGTTTTATGGGACTATGATCTACACAGCGCTTAGTTTCCTGGCCTTTATTTTCATAAAGCTGTGATTGATTTAATGTGAATTTATCTTAACTAGAAAAATTATGTGGCTTCAAGTCACACATAATCAGTTTTCTCTAAACAACACACATTTTTGATAAATGTTACTCTTACCACAGCAGGATACTTTAAAAGGAGAGCCCCTTATGGGGGGCTCTGTGTAAGATCAACCATTCTTTATAAATATCAGAAGCAATACTGTCTAGATTATATTTAATTCCTGGATATTAGCCCGATCATCTGGTTATTTTGTTGTCTAGTATAGCATCCAAAATTTATTCAGAATTAGAATTTATTCAAAATTCAGAAGATATTTGCATGTTAGTGAAAAACAATATACAGTGCTTCAAAAATGCATTATCCCAAGAGGTACAGATCAGCTCAAGCTTCAAAATATTATCCCAGAGTGAATAGGTATCCTCTTAAGATGAAGGCCAGATGGAGTAGTGGAGTACTTTGTTACTGAGTCCCTCCAAACAGCAAAATAGTCAGGTTACTTCAGCACATGGACAACGTAGTGGTTTAGATGTAGCCAGCTTTATATGCTTGTGTTTGAATGAGTCTCCAATACTATGTTGTGACAGTTGGTCTTTATTATTATTATTATCTGTTTCAATTTTTGTGATGAATAGAGGGCTTTTGTAGAACTCAGGAACATAATATTCCAGATGCTTTGAGAGCATGCTGTAAGACAGTGGTTTTACATTATTGAATGTACAGTTTAAATAGCCAAAGACCTCTTAATGTGAGTGGAAAGGATGTGAAGGAACAGCACATACGAAACTATGCTGAAATGACTCCTCTCAGTCATACAGCAGCTTAGGGAAGAGATGGGAGGACTCAGCTCTCCACATTCCCCCTTGAGTGCTGTGTCTCCCCTAGACCATAATGCTGATTTCAGACCACTTTACAGAAACTTGTTCAAAGCTTAATTGTGTCCGCATTGCCCTGGTTAGTGGGAATGGAATATGCACCTTCTGCTCTCTGACGCATCAGTCAGCACTTCAGCAGTGCACTGCCTGCCAGTTGAGAAGCAGCATTTTTTGCCATGGATAGCTTTTGGATTTTTCTGAGGTTTTTTGTTTGTTTGTTTTTTGTTGTTGTTGTTGTTGTTGGGGGGGGGTAGTCATTTTGCAGTACAATCCAATGGATGACCTGCACCTAGATGAGAGGTTTTTCCTCAAATGTTCATAGATCGTCAGACCACCATCTGCGAAAATGTAGCATACCTTTGACAATGCTGAGCTATCTTCCATCTTATCAGGAGACATTCAGTATTTCTCTGCTCTAACCATTGCATTCAGTGGTCAAATGACTATGACACGTTATTCAGGAAGCTAAAGTAGTGATAACACAGCTCCATCTGCTTGCACATTTTCGCCAGTTGCAAATCACAGCACCCACATGAATATATTCAAATCCTACCAGCTTCCCATTTCCTTCCCTTTGGAGCCCTTCTCTCTTAGAGACAATAATTTATTATTGAATTAAAAGAGTGCTCAGAAGCACTCCCACCCCTCAAGATGAAAACTCATGAAGCCAGATACTGGAATTAAAACAAAACACGTCCAGAGATATCACTCTGAAAAGATGAGACAGACAAACTAAGTGGTAGTATTTCTGATCTTAGCTGTTGTACACATCACTTTTAAAACTTTGCTTTGGAACAAATAAAGAAGAAAACTTAAAATTATACCTACATCAGCTGTAGCAGTAGGGAAAATTAAAACAACAAAACAAACCAAACCATCTTTCTTGAAAGCCTAGGGTAAAGTAAGGGAATAAGCAATATAAACCCAAAATTATGTGTTGCAATAATTAAGCTGCCAGTAACATTTTTTTTCTCAATTTTTCCACATTTTGTCAGCAAATAATTTATATATCCTCTAAGTAAGAGGACATCATTTTCCAATATCCTTAGTTATTTCTGAGTACTGAGTCTGTAATTTTGATTGTAGAAATATATTGTGGTCAATTCTTTTGAATTGGCTTTTGAGTCAGAATTAGTATTGCTCAAATTTCAATAAGGATTTTTGTTATAAAGCTTCAATGACAATGTTGTCCAGTTGCTACTAAGAAGCCATTTTCATTATATGCATAAAAATTATTGTATTACCTTGAACATAAGCTTAGTTACTTAGTGTATGTGTTGTTAATAACAGTGAATTCTTTTTTATTCTCTCAAGCCAAGTCAAGCAGAGAGCTGAGGTCACAGTAGTAAGGAAATCTGCAGGTTAGAGGCCCTCACAGCTGATCAAATAGATAACAAAGAAGAAATGTCTTTACTATAGTGGTGTCATTTTACTCTTTTAACATAAGGTTTGCTGACTTTTCTATTGCAAATGTAATTTTGCAAGCTTATCCAGTTGTTTACAAAAATGACTCTGAGTAATAGTTTGAGTGTAAGAACTCAGCAGAACAAAAGAAATGCCTATGTTTTAATCTCAGTGCATTCAGCTTCAGCCACAGCGTACCATTAACAATTCTCTTGGTGTAAAATATGCAGATTCAGTCACTGACCTGATCTTACCATATTGCCAGTCACAATTCTTCTCTTCAGGGACTGATATGGGCCCTGCTAAGAAGGGGCCATCTTCTTAGGCTAAGAAGGCCCTTTAGAAGACTAAAAAGGAGTAGCCACCCTTTTGTTGGGCCCTTCAAACCGGAGCCCTGGTGTGATCCTGCCTCAACACTTGCTTTCCTGTTACTGCTCTGCTCTTTTCCTCTTTCATCTGAGAAGTAACAACAGGACTTTCATGCTCCTCCCCAGTGTCTGATCCCTAAGCACCACTTTGCTGTCCTTTAGCTTGAAACTGGATGTTTTATAGCATACAAAAACAAACAGTTGGAAGGCTGTTAAAAAGGGGGCTCTGAATTAAAAGCATTTCCTCTGCAATATGGTTCTGAAGAGCTTGTATTGTAAATTAATTCTTTCCTGCTAAGCTACAAAACTAGTGCAGCCAAAGGGTCCTTCGTGTCAGGGAAGATGCAATGATCTTTTATCCCTCAGACCTGTTGTCAGAATCGATACAGGGACTAGCTTACCAGTGGCTGCTGGATTTCCTTGAGTGTAAGTTGCATTCTTTTAAAACCACCCTCTGGGATTTTTTTCAAGACTCCCTTCTCTTTTATAAGTTCTAAATTATTTGTCTTGTTGTCTTTCAGTTTGTATACCTTCTGCCAAGCTTCTTAAAAGATTAAACTGAATTTGTTCCCCTTTCAAGTTAGGGATGTAGTGAGAGTGAGAAAAGAATTTGATGATATTCTACATGTCACTGATTAGCTTTAAACTATGTAATATCACTGTTTTTTAACAACAGTGCCATTCATAATCGTAATGAAAAAAGGAAAAAAAAAAAAAATCCATCTATGTGCAACTTTCCCCAAGGACAAAAGCTGTTGTTTGCATTAAGGGGAATGTAAATCCCAGAGAAGTTAGACCACTGCTGAAACTCAGTCTGTGTCGAGCCGCCTAAAACTGTTTGTGCTACTGTAGACCAAAGGGAGGTCTCCTGGGAAATCGCTCAATGTGTCAGAAGAAGCATGCAGTCTGTGTGCACTACTGTTCCAGAGACATTAAAGACCTCCATGATAGATCAATTCAGCCCAGACGCTATGCCAACCTAACTGTGATAATTCTGACACATTTCCCTTTACCCCAAAGGAGAGCCACACTCATTTACTCAAATGTAATTTCTCTGACTGACGGTTGTTGCGTTTAGAGATTAAAAATATCCCAAACCTACACCACTTCAGTTGTTGACATCTTAGCACAAGCAGCAGGCAATCATAAAGCCTCAGATTAATAGGGTTTCAGGGCAAATTTGCTTTTTTCTGACAGTTTCTGTCTCATTCTGGTGTGTTCCTCTGTTGCCATAAGGTTTGCTTTCATTAATTCATTTTTAATAAACAATTAGATTTTTAATGCACAAAATGTAAATAATAAGCATGTGGTAAACATGCAAATAACTATCAACAGATGTCCACATTTTTAAAAAAATAACATGGTTTCATTTGTCTAAAACACACTTAAGGAACTGTTTGTTCCGGATTTATTATTATAACCATGATTAGTGTTTGCTAGTCATGTACTGAATATATAGTATCGCTTCTCCCATCTTTCTCAGAATGAATGTATTTTTTAGAATTACAAACCCAAGGATATAAATATGAGTTGGGCTTCAAAAAGGTGTAGAGTCAAGGCAGATTTTCAATAATCAGACAAGAAATAGCTAATCTTCTGATTTTCTTTTTTTCTTAGTTTTCTGGGGAAGCCTCGTATCTTTAGTTTTTGTGTGATGTTTCTTAAGGTTAAAAATTGCCTTTAAGCACATTCACAGATGTATGCTTCTCATCTTCTTACTGAGGAGAAATCATTTTGCCATGGCTGTTCTCTCTGTAGATTTGGGGATCTAGTAAATAGAGCTGATTCTAATAGAGCTGACTTTAATATTTTTAACTTTTTTTTTTTTGTATCAAAATTATCTTAATTAAAAGCCAATGTATAGTTTAAAAGAAAATTACCAAAGTAAACCAATTTATTTTAAAGTAACCAGTGTTTGTTTTTGTTGTTGTTGCCTATGCAAAACACAATATGTGAAACTAAACTGGGTATGGACTGAAGGATTAATCAACTCTCACTATTTTATTTCAGAGATTTTGACTTTGCTAGCCTCATTTTAGATGGGAAAATTTTTGATATGTCAAAAATTCTCGAAGGACAAGAAAATTGTTTCAGACAGGCTGTACTGATACGATCAAGTTTGTGCAGCTTCAGGCTATAAATTAAGATATACTTCCAACTCTTTGAAACTGATTCTTTTTGAAACTGATGTATGGCAGAATATTATAGAATATTTTTCAAAGTAGCATGGAAAAAGAATAAGTATATTCATATTAAATGAATATGATATTTTAAGTAAAGTATATATTCAAAATTGAACATAAACTTCATGTCATGATAGTGTTATTATTTAAGCCTACTGCATAAGGCAATACAATAACAAGTTTTTCTTTGCCACTGAAAGATTAGCTCATTCTCCTTTTTATACGTACTAGTGTCATCAGTGTGTCATTATCATTGCTTTCCATTGAATTACTTGTTCAAGATAATAATAAAACTGTGTTCTCACATACGAATGAATATATTATGAATTATTGCCTTTTTACACACAAAGCAACCTTTTAACACAGCACAAGCTTCAAAAGAGGAAATAATGCATGCTAGTGAAGAAAGACTGAGCAGTGTTCTGTGTGGTGAGCAAGCACATCATACTTTCAGATCTCATGGTGAGAAAATTCAGAACTTTTGGAATGTGTGTATAGGTTTTTTTTTTTTTTTCAGTCTTCTCGTACTTAGCAAATCAGGTGCCATGTTTCAAACAGCATCTGTGGAGGTGTCTGAAGATATCTTGTTGTGATGTATACTATGTGATTTGGCTTTCAGGATGTTTATGGTGAGAACACTCCTCAAGGATGGCAAACCTGTATAAAAAAAGAAGGAAACGAAATAACTCATCAAGATCAAACTGCAAATACAGCAAACAGAATGAGCAGAGAGGTGTCAGAAGAGGCCATCTTTCACACTGGATAAAGAAAGCAGTCCATGCAGTTCAAGAACCATTCATTTATTTATGAATTGGTGAAAACTTGACACTTACTAAACTTTAAAAGGCAACTTGACACCCAATTCTTTCTTGAATACTCACTGGTTAATGCTTTATCACCTAAGCACATTAGCACCTTGTAGCACTACCATGGATTATAGGGTGATACAAGAAGTGCATTCCCCAATAGAAAAGTTGGAAACTTTCTCAGACGCTTTGATGTGTACTCTGACTGCAATGTGCAGAGCAGTTCCAGATTCCTTGAAATACCAGTGTTGCAGCCTGCTCCTTTCCACCTCTGATCACATTCATGTACTGAATCCTTGTTCAAACCACCCCTTTTTTTTACCGAACCCTGGGGCAACTCATCTATCATATTCCTAATGTTAGGAATATAAAGCCTGATAAACCATAATGATAGCAGTTGAAGTGTCAATGACTGGTCTAGAATGCATGATATTTGTGATAACGGGAAATTTGGTGCCTCTTTGTTGGAGAGACAGATATCTATGTTTCTTTTATTTAACTTTGTTTCCTTGCTTTTGCTTTCTGAAATAAACTATACATATAACAACTTTAAATGCTTCAGAACAAAATATATGCATATGATCCAATGTAAGTGATTGGGTCTCACATCTTACAATTCTTTTTCTGAATAAACTGATGCAGGTTTTCTCTTAGTTTATGGATACATTAGGACAATTGCATGCAGGACAACAGAATATCAAGGTTTGTCTGTGTTTTAGGTTATTAAAAAATATGCAAAATTTGATAGGTTTAGTGAATTGTCCATGGTTCCTTGACATCCTGAAGCCAGTCGGGGTAGGCATGCCTGTTATAGCTTATTTGGGTGCTTCAATATTATTCTTCACAAGTAAATCAACAAGACAGTATGTGCATGCTGGTTCCAAGGCTTTCCAGATGCATCTGAACTGCTGATGTATGGTGAATTGCATGTCTGAATACGGACAGTGTATATCACGTTCATCAGTTATGCTATGTGCACAAAAGCTGGGTGTACAGCACATACGTTAGACAGCAGGGTTTCCTAATGTGCTGGTTCTGGCTGGGTTAGAGTTAATTTTCTTCATAGTGGCTAGTATGAGGCTGTGTTTTGGATTTGTGCTGAAAACAATGTTGATAACACAGGGATGTTTTAGTTATTGTTGAGCAGTGCTGACACAGAGTCAAGGCCTTTTCTGCTTCTCACACCACTCCACCAGTGAGAAGGCTGGGGGTGCACAAGAAGCTGGGAGGGGGCACAGCCAGGACAGCTGACCCAAACTGGCCAAAGGGATATTCCATACCATATGATGTCATGCTCAGTATATAAACTGGGGGGGAGTTGGCTGGCGGGCAGCGACCACTGCTCGGGAATTGGCTGGGCATCAGTTGGCAGGTGGTGAGCAATTACATTGTGCATCACTTATTTTGTATATTATTTTTTTATTATTATTATTATTGTTATTGTCATTGTTATTTTCCCTTCCTTTTCTGTCGTATTAAACTGTCTTTATCTCAATCCATGAATTTTACTTTTTTTTTCCTGATTCTCTCCCCCATCCCACTGAGGGGGGAGTGAGCAAGCGGCTGCGTACTGTTAGTTGCCGGATGGGGTTAAACCATGACACCCAATCACGAATAAAATATGGGAATCTACTTCATTTAGGTAGGACAACTTATACTACTCCTCTCTACAAAAAAGGTACCATCAAAAAGTAGTCTGAAAACTACTTATGTGTTGACGGAAGATTTAAGTGACAATCCAAACAAGAACTTTTTTCCTCAAATTTAAGATTTGAAAACAATTTAACAAAGCAATCCTGTTATTTTTCTGAAGCTCCTTTTTGTTTCCTAGGTTTTTAATTTCTTTAAATTAAAACTAAAATAAGAATCCAGAAGGTATAAACTCTCCATGGAAACCACGTTTGATTCAAAGCAAATTTTGTATGTCATGCAAAACTGATAGAAAAATTTCAGTTGTCCATAGCAAGAAGACATCCCAGAGTCTAAGCTAACATAGAATGTTTTCAAGATCCTGATTACAATGAACCATTTACCTTCACAATATTTGCAAGTTTTGGTGAGGTTAGCTGGTTAACCTCTTAACAAATATATAAATATCTTGTTTACAGAGATGTCAGATTCCCTAACATGCTATCAAATGCCACAATGCCTTTGCACTGATGCTGCCCTTCCCTCTGGTGTGACATTCCCAAGGGCCACTGTTTACCAGTGTCTTTGACAGATAAATCAAGAGATAGGGATATGGGGCTCTGCTGGCACTAGAGCTCTGATTAATCCAATTATCTGCGATACAAGAAGCATGTATGTTCCCATCTTACTAGCAAACTATTTTTTCTCTTCTGTTCCTCTCACAGCATCTGTGACACTGCCTTCAGCAACCATTTCATTAGCCCAGCTTCCCTATAATCAATCTGGAAATCAGCTGATGCTCTCTCCGTGGAAAACTCCATCTATTTCACGATATAATTGCTCATAACTGGAATGGCATTGCTGAACTCACAGAACTGAATCTCTCTGTAGAGGAGACCATCTCTTTGTCTAAATTACATGTAAAATCCCAGATTTTAGATAAACAGAGGGAGGTGTTCCCTGCTACCTGTGGTTGCAATGTAAATCACCTTATAAAAGCCATATAGTGCAATGTCCATTGTTTGAAGAAATACACCTTTGTGAGTTTTTCTAGTGCAGTATATTAGATTTTGCAACCTTGAACTGACAGATAGGCTTGGAAATCTAAATCGGCTGTAAATGTATTTTAATTTGGTCAGCATGCTTTCATTGTTTTCCATTATTCTGAGTTAAACAAAAGATCCAGATAATACAGGTAAACCAAAAGCCAAAAGCAGCTAGGTCTTTTTTGATGTTTAGCTTAAAGTTTTATAATACAAATCCTTAAATTGTCATAAACATTTTATAACAACATTTCTTCCAGAATGTCTTTGATTTGTATTTGTCTATGATTAAAATATTTTCCTGGGAGGTTCTCAAAGAAAAACAGGAAAAGTTAGAAGTACATATTTATACTTCCAGAACAGAAAGGATTATAGTGATATAACTATCACAAAATGAAGCACTACACATTCAGAAAATATAGTGCTAAGATTTACTTCAAAAGAAATACAAACTGGTGTTAAAATATGCAAATCAAGACTCTAAAACTGTCAAAACTCTGTTTTGCAATGATGCTAGAGAGGAAAAATTGTAAGGAATATCTCATGAAAAGACCCCAACAAACTTATTCATTACTCCTAATTGTATTTCCTGTTCTATAATTAAAAAGAAAAAAAAGTTAATGTTGTTTAGTGGCCCTGATTATACATTTTTATGTAATAATATATTTCATTTTTTTAAGTTCACATTTAATTATGAAAATCTTCTGAAGGACATTCAAACTTCCTGACCGAAACCCTGTATCCATTGGAGCTCATGACAAATCATATAATAATTACTATGGAGCCAAACTCTCACCTGTTTCTACTGTATTAACCTCCAATTTTTAAGGATGTTTTGGGGTTTTCTTCACTTAAATCCCAGATTTCTGATCAGTGCTTTCAACTCGTTTTAACACTCTTTAAACATGTGGATTGTATGTCACCACAGGACATGTTCTCTGGGTTTGGGAATACATTTAGTATAGCCTATTCTCATCTGAAGAGAACTTGTTTTTTGCAAATAGTTTTTTCTTTCCTTCTGTTTTTTCTCTGGAGTCAATCTTGTGTAGCCAATGGGTTTCACTGGAAGAAGTTGGAGTTTCTATTAAAGCTCCCTCAGAAAAGATTTTGAAATAAATTTTTGGAAGAGGAACTATAGGAAGGGTAAATTACATATGACTAATTTTTTTAATCTCAAACATTAGGCTGCTAAGATAAGTTGTTCCTTTGACTTTGTGAGATGACTCAGCTGTATAAAGTTAGTCACATGTATTCTTGCCAAACTGATATCCTTGAAGTCTTTTTCTCTACTTTATACTCCAAATTCTTCAATAAGATCCATTCATTCTTCAATAAGAATTTGGTGGGAAAGTCACTATCTTTATATATTTGAGTAACCAGACCAAATTCTATATTTCAAGGGCATTTTCAATTATTGTAATTGAGTTGCATTATTGAGAAATATGTGAAAAGTTTTCTATATTTCTCACCTACATCATATCTGGCTATAAACAACTGTTGCATATGTCACCAAGTCTGGTCCTTCCATTTTCTACTGACTTTAACTGTTACCACTCCAGTAACATCAGGATTTGCATCTGAGCATGTTCATTCAGCAGAGCCAATCCCTGCCATCAGTGTGTGATTTTCCATACAAAATGTGACTCTAAAGAAATAAAATTACTTTGGGACAAGGTTTGCATACCAGGTAGATTAATTTGATGCAGGTCTAAATAGCTTCTGGGTTATTCTGCTTCTTAAGGATTGCACAAGTTGACATGTTTCCTTGCCTTTCCTTCCTCATTGGAAGTTAAATGCTGGCTTTTGTTGTGTTTTCTTTGAGGCTTGGGATATCTATTTAAACACCTGTCTTGGTATTTTGAATGAAATTCACAATATGCTTCTGCCAGACACTGGGACATTATAAATGCAGCATTGAACAGAACACATCCTGTTACATTGCAAAAAGGAATTTAAAATGTCAGTTTACTCAGTCAGGTGAAAGTAATCCTATGCTAGGAAGTAATTAGAAGGGTTTACAGCTATTAGTTGTCTCAGGTCAGGATGATTAGAGAAAGAATCCTATTTGTTTAAATAAGTATGGGGCATTATAATTATCAGTACTGCTAGGGTTTAAGACTTTACTGTCACTTGACAAAAGGGTTTTAGAAAACTACTCTCCTATGCTATATTTTTTTATATATATTAGGAAAAAAGAAAAAGCTTTGCTTGCATAGAAATTACTTGGTCCTATATAATCCTAGATTGCATCCTATTTGTTCCTATCTTAACCTACTTTTCCCTCGTCCTTCTCATTTCTCCTTCTGCTTGAGTTCTCTTCAAATTCAAATGTGGCTAAGGGACAGAGTTGACAACCTGCCCTTTGTAAAGAACCATGTCATAACTGAATATGTTTTATAGTAGTATTTTCTGCTCATTTCAGCTGTTATCTGAGCAAAGGTGTAGGGCTTAACTTAGGGTTATAATTGTTTGGGTGGCAGTAAATGACACTTACTAATTTTTTTGAAAGAAGGAGATAAATATAGGCTGGAAGCACAACAGAAGTCAAGAAACAGGTGACCCAGGAATACTTTCTTCTCTTTAAGACAGTGCAGAAGCTCTCCCCTCAGAATAAGTCTAACCTTCACATAACTAATATAAAATGTTTTGTGCTTCTTTTTTAGTTTGAAGGAATCAAGTTACAACAAAAATTCAGTGAAAACGAAGTGGTTTCTTGCTTTAATCTGAGTTACTAGTGCAAGTTAAAGCCTTGAAGGAGACAAGAGTTTACTTTGACTGACATGTTTGCTTATGTGACAATTACAAGTTAGCTTGTCTTGTCCTCACATTAGTTGAACCCTGTAGTGAAGCCACATAGTGCTTGCTGGAAGGCAAGCAATGATACAGCAAGATCCAATCATTCTTCACATTATACTTTATACTCATGTGAAAATAATTTAGTGAAATAAGTTTTTTTGCTTGTAAGCTATAGAAAGAATGATGCAGCCAATAGCAAGCCTGCTGCAGGAAAATGAAGGATTTTTTAGGTTTGGCATTTTGAGATGCTTATGCTTCCATAATTATGCTCAGTTCATCCTACAGATCCTGGGTGTCCCCATATTTAATAGCTTTGTGAGTTTTTTCTATTTTTGAGCTTAGAAGAAGTGACTCTAGCAAACAGACTACCTGGTTTTCCAACTGATTTTTTTTCTAGTGTCTTTGGCTTTCAAGGAGAATGAAGCATTAGGTACTTAGTTAAAGAATAAGCAAGAAACTTCAGTTAAATAGCCTATCGACAATTTCCAACAATCCACACGTTAATTGCTTTTGACCACAGGCATTTTCAGTATTCACATCTTTTATTAATTAATT
>NW_008795259.1:8780665-8799617 GCF_000699145.1 Aptenodytes forsteri | reverse complement strand
ACGTAATAGTTGATCACCATGGCTTGAGGAAAAGGAACAACCAAGAATATACTTGATGCTCTTTTTTCCTTTTAATTATTTTTTTTAAGTTGGTCATGCAGAACCCGAAACAAGAAGGAAAAAAAAAAAACATTTTCAGTAGTCAATAAAACCAGACAGTCTTCAGATTTCTGAAAGCCCCTTTCACTCATTTAAAAATAAAAACGACAAAAAAATTTTAGATATATAATTTCCATGGAATTGAAATATTTTGCATTTGATTTTCAGGCCACTATTTCATCAATTATTGCTTTTGATGTTTTAAGGGCAAAGCTCAGTTTCCATCTAAGAAGCTTGTTTCAGTAACAGATGAACTCTAAGGGCTTCCCAAGACCTCTAGGGTAAATAGTATGAGGCTGACAGATCACTTTGTCAATAGTGTTGTAGGACTCTACAATGAACTTCTGATATTGCTCAGAGCTGGTTTAACTGCATCTCTGTTTCCTTAGCTCCAGAGTTTGAAGTTAATAACAACAGACTGTAGGTAAGGAAGTCCTCTGGAAGGCCTTGCTTTTGTAGGTCTTACTGACAGGTCTTATTTTGAACTTGTTTGAATGCTTCACACTAATGTATTTTTAAATCCTTATATCAGGGCTATACAAGAAATGAACAATTTAGGATGGTGGAGCTGGATGAAGTGTGCTTTTTGCAGAGTGAGAAATAAGGAGAAATTTTTCCACATTGTTCCTTTTTTTTTTTGTGTGTGTCTATAAAATCTGGAAAAAAAAACCCACCCTGTGTATTTGAAAATATTAACCAGTTTGAGGAAAATCTTCACTTCCTTCCTTAGATTCTTTCTCCAGTGATGGATGCTTTCACACTGATTGATGTCTTATAGGAATATTTATTCTCTACATATATGTCAAAAGTGGAAATGAGGTGTTATTGTTCGCTCTGTTGTTACTTTATTTTTAATTTGTTTTTATAAGGTAATGCTAAAAGGCATTGCAAGTGCCTTCTTATTCTGTCGTGACTATTTCTCAAACCATTAAAAAAATGTTGTCATTTAACTCACTCCTGAAATATCTGTAAAGAAGGTCACTTCCCTGTATGTTAACATTTACTTATGCCTCATATTACTAATGAATATGCACAGTAATTCCTAGAGAGTATTTCACTTTCAGGTGACTCTGTGATTCTTATTTCATCCTCTGCTGGCAGTGGAGGTGTTTTCAGAAGATTCTCTTCAACTCAATAAGATTAGTTTTATGGGAATAAATTCAAGGAATATGTTAAGTAAATTTTGGAATATTAGAATAAAGTGAAAGCTGGAATGTTATACAGATATGATTGATGAACTGACAAACTTGTGGCTCAAATGCAGTCAAATCTAGAGTTCTTTTTTTTTTTTTTTTGACAAAATGATGACTGTGGAAACTGAAATTTATAGGTAAAAAGGATAGTGTAAATGAATTTCCCATTTTGAAGAAACAAAGATGACATCAAAGATGAAATCAATGACATAGTGGGATCGAGCGCACTCTCAGCAAGTTTGCAGAGGACACCAAGCTGAGTGGTGTGGTTGACATGCCAGAGGGACGGGATGCCATCCAGAGGGACCTGGACAAGCTGGAGAAGTGGGCCTGTGTGAACCTCATGAGGTTTAACAAGGCCAAGTGCAAGGTCCTGCACCTGGGTCGGGGCAACCCCCCGTATCAATACAGGCTGGGGGATGAAGGGATTGAGAACAGCCCTGCCGAGAAGGACTTGTGGGTACTGGTGGATGAAAAGCTGGACGTGAGCCAGCAATGTGCACTCGCAGCGCAGAAGGCCAACTGTATCCTGGGCTGCATCAAAAGAAGCATGGCCAGCAGGTCGAGGGGAATCATTCTGCCCCTCTGCTCTGCTCTGCTGAGACCCCACCTGCAGTACTGTGTCCAGCCCTGGAGTCCTCAGCATAAGAAAGACACGGACCTGTTGAAGCGGGTCGAGAAGAGGGCCACGAAAATGATGAGGGGGATGGAACACCTCTCCTATGAAGAAAGGCTGAGAGAGTTGGGGCTGTTCAGCCTGGAGAAGAGAAGGCTTTGGGGAGACCTTCTTGCAGCCTATCAGCACTTCAAGGGGGCTTATAAGAAAGATGGGGACAGGCTTTTTTTTCACGGCAGGGGGGTTGGACTAGATGACCTTTAGAGGTCCCTTCCAACCCAAACTCTTCTGTGATTCTATGATTCTATGAAAGATGTTTTTACAATTGTCCAAAAGGATCCTATTTTAATGATTTCAAATATTTTTTAGGATTGAACATTATTTTTCCTTTTGAGTGTGATTTCAAGTTTAGTCAAAACAAAAATCATGATTAAATTATTGCTCTGAAACTGAACATTTTGAAAATCAAAACAGAATATTTCCTTTCTTTTTTTTTTTGCAGTAAGTTGAAGAAAAATTTAAATGGAGAAATTAATTAATGAAAAATTTAAGTTTTTAAAATATTTTCCAAACTTGAAGTTGATCTTTATTTGAAATTTGAAAGACTGTTCACTTATTAGAGAGTGTAAAAATATTTCCTGTCTGACTTCATTTAAATGTTGAAAAATATAAAATATGTGTTACAGAAAGATAAGTTTTATTTGATAAATATTGGATATTTTTATTGATAATTATCTCCTTAGAGATACGTGTAGGCCTTTTAGTGCAGCTGCGGTTTCTTCACACATATCAATTATTGTATCAACCTTTAAATTTCATCTCTCTATAGCTGTATTTAAATCAACTGTTCCTTGATATATATGACCGGCTTGTGAGATCAATACAGCTAAGCAGGGAGTATATCTACCTAAATGGCAAATTTTTCTGACCACCAGTTCTGACATTGCCAAGTAACTGTTAATTTTCTGATTAACACTAGTTTATGAAAAAGGTTGCTCTCATTTATATCCGATTACCTACAGAAACAGTCTGTTTCAGGAAATAGTAATAGGCACAGAATAGAGGACTTTTGCTTTTCCTTAACCTAACAAGGAGGGCAGGGAGGTGACAAGATCCCCGGTTCTTCACATTCAGGGAAAGTGTTGCAATAATTTAAACCAACTTCCTAGCAGGCAAGGGACCAGAAAAATATTTGCTGGAGGGAGAGAAATATAAAAGGGAGAGGGAAACATTTTTTTTAAAGTGAATTTAAGTGCACTTTGCTGAAGACTCTTCTAAATAGTTTTCTTTCTGCCTTTTCTAATCTAGTGGAAAAACAAGAAAGAAGAAACTGACAAAGCAGAGGAAAGAAAACCAAACCATTTTGCATTTTACTTTTTTTTTTTCTTTATAAAATACATGAACATAAGTCCAAACCTTAATATATCCTTCAAAGAAAAATTATAATTTTTAACCTCTCTATTAAAGAGTTAAGGACAAAGAACTCTCACAGAGTCTTCATCTTGTCATGCACCTTTGATCCAATTCTACTATAATCAGCAGCAGGCTTTCTCTTGACTTCAGTGAAACCTGAAGTAAGCCTTGGCTAGGAACCTGATTAATTAAAGTCTCATTGTACCTGGACTTTGCCCTCCAGCATTTTCATTTTATTTTCAGGCAGCAATGCCACTCCATTAAAATGATCTTAAAAGTAAGGGTTTGGTCAGCTATGCAGACAGAGTCATCAAAGGAATGTTTTGGTACTGTGGAAGTGACTTAATGGGCAGCATTGCTCATCACACAGTTGCAAAGATCATGAGTCAGAAAATTTTGTAAGACTTGAAAACTGAATAGGGGTTTTTATGTTGCATATTTGTATAGAATGAATTGGAAGGTGTTTTGGGAAAGGTTTTCACTTGAAAAATGCTAATTCTCCTATTGAGTCACCCTCTTACACATTTAATGGTTTTTTTTCCCTTGTTTTTTTTTTTTTCTTCCTTTATCTCTTGCTGCAATGCTCGCACAGCCTGATTCATCCAGCCATCTCCTACTCATCTGTTCTTCCCTCTAATTCCTTCATTTTCTCCTTTTACCTCATCTACTTTCTTCCCTTGATCTCTTTCATAACAATTTTGTTTTGCTCTCTAAATCTTCTTGACTGTCAGTTCTTTTCTGGCTCTTTTTCTTCATGATAAAAGCATACATTCTTCCCCCTCAAAAAGTCCTCCAGTGACCATTTTGCTTTTCCAATAACCATCTCATCTCCATTTGCTCTTCCACTGTTAAAGTCAGTGGATACATAGTATTTTGCAGAGCTTATCTTCTCACATTCCTCTTTATCCAAAAGGTTTCCCTGAACTGTTCTTATCTACCAAGAGTATTCTTATTTTTTGTTGACAACATCATCATCCTGAATGGCACTCAGTTCCACCTGGATATCATCATTAATTCAGAAATTTACTAGATATTAAATCTTTCAGTTTGTTTTGTATAAGGCCTCTAAGACAACTCTTTTGATGGCTGCCAGCAAAGCTAAACTCCTGTTTCAGCTACTACAACATCACACTACCTACCCTTGATAAATAAACAAATAACAAATCTTTTTTCTGGGATTCATATAAAATCCTGCTGCAAAGTTTATTTATATTCTCTGGCCATAAATATTTCCTTCTTTTTGTATCCCTCCTCTGGCTTACTTTTCTATATCTTGTCCAAAAAAGCATTGCTTTTAAGGCCATCAGTCACAATTTCTCACTCTGCTTATCATTCTTTTTTCTCTACCGAAAAGTTACCTGGAACCCCTGATAGAATCAAACGTTATCCCCCATTGTTATTTTGCTAAACATTGAAATAAACAGCTTCAGAATTCTTTATAATGTTTGTCCTTTAACTTAAGAGAAGTACGAGTCCAGGTATTGCATTGTTACTTGTCAAAAACCTCTTTTTCTTTCATTTGTCAAAAATTTCTACAGGAAATCTGACAGTATTTAGGTTGTTAATGTTTCAAATTCACTACCTGCCAGGGCAACATGTATCCATAATTTTTGCCTTATTCATCTCATAATTCTTGTTTTATAACTGAAGTGCAAGTTGTGTGGTACACAAGTTTTTAATTATTTTATACCTGTGCAGCCCTACCTCCTTTGATGCTGGTTCAGAACTGTGACATTAAAGTAATATGAACAATTATAAACAGTCAACAAAAATAAAAAATATTTTTTCTGCAGAAAAAAAACAGCGTTATATTCGCCAATAACCTTGGTGGACCTTTATTGTAACCAGCCTGTTAGGAAGTCAAAACCCCAGGGATTTTAGTTCCTAGAATAAGAACATAAGAACAGCCCTAACAGGTGAGACCAAAAGGTCATCTAATCCAATATCTTTTCTCCAACTGGGGGAAGGGCTAACAGGATTCTCTTCTGCATGGAGAAGGTGAAAGGTCCCCAAACTTTAGGCTTTATTTGATTCACATTTGTGATGAAATATTTACATCTGTCCATTGCCTTAACACAAAACCAAAAATGGTCTGTTCCCTTCATACATAGCATTTGCACCTGGGTTTTTTTAATTTTTATTTATTTATTTATTTTGTGAACTACCTTCTGGACTCTGCTGTCTTACAACTTCTGGACTACCTTGCACAAATCGCATCACTCTGCTGCAGTATGCATTTCTTTTAATCGATAGGAACTTTCCCCACACTCCAGCTTGTTACTGCTTCACAGTTTTATCTTCTGAATTCTAGATGTCAGTGAGGATTATTTTCAGGCACTTCCCTGGCTGTCTTCAGAAGGAGCAGTCCTCTCTGAAACCCACAATAACACCTGCTAGCAGGTGAGGTGAAGCCTTCTGATATAGTCCTTTCAGCCCAGGAGGTCTCATTCCTTTACACTGTTTTTGTTATTATGAAAATGTCCTTTTTCAGAAGAGAAGACTTCCCAATATCATCTTAAAAGTCTGGTGCTGATATATATGGTCTTTTAAACTGTAATACTTCTCACTTGGACAAACATTATTCTTCTGTCAGGTGGTATCAGCAAGACCTCTGAATAGAGAAAAATAAATTGTGGGAGTAATTTCAGCCAGTTTCTCAGAAGCTAGCTTTGTTTCTGTGACCCTAACTAAGGTTAACAATAACGAATTCCAGGCCACAACTGTCGTCTGTAGATGCACCAAAAGATTTTGATTCTAGCTAAAATATAATATCTTTCCTCTCCCTTGCATTTCTAGCTCCAGAGCATCCAGTGTGGATGATTTCACTACACCTCTACAGATGTGCATACAAACCTCACACTTACATGTACAAATCACGTAAGCCTGCAGCTACATTGTTATGATAAAATGCAATAACAAGTGTTTAATTTGTTTATTTCTTTGTTTGCTTGTTTTTCCTGTAAATGTATATTTCTGCCTCATATTTGAGTCAGTTGAAGGACAGATTAATTCTGGCTTTCAAAAAGGTTGGGATTTTGGCCATATGCATGAAAATATGGATGATGACTTTTGTTTTTTTTTTAGCCTGTGTTACTTAAATTCTTTTATAAGTTTGGCTTTGTGGTAGTTATTGTTTAATTCATAAAGCTACATATTTTCATGATAAATGATCCAACTTACTGTTTCATACCTGAAGTTGTTAAATGTTAAAATAGGAGTTTGAAGAAAATTCCTCTTCCTATGGAACATCTCTGGACTATGGTGCTAAGTACACAGGATGATTCAGTGAATTGCCAAAATTTCTGCAAATTATGTCAATGAGCATTCAAGTAGATCAAAATTTAAACAGGGAAGAACCTAGTCTGAAGAGTAATTGATTTGGATATTGAGTTTACAGAGGAATAAATTAGCCTGCATTTGGATCAAATGTGTTCCATTGGTAAGAAAGATGGACAAGATTACCGTAACTTCTATTCTTCTTATTGCTGAAGCAAAGGTCAAGCTGTCTTACAAAATTTGGTTGATTTGAAAATGTATTAAAGGGATCTGTTACTTTTGTGTAGTTGATAGCCTTGGAAAACATTCCAAAAGTGTTTTGACTGTTCCATGAGGTTTTTTAAATCTCATTTTGAAAGCTTTGTAATTTGACCTATCATTAAATTTCAGTCATGTCACTGTGGTCAGGGATGTGAAACTTCAGAGAAAATTTGAACGCGAATGGAAAGCAACATTAAGACTTAGAGGTGGAGAATTGTCCTTACCTGACTTCAACCCTGCCTGAGAGCTAGATCCCATGTCAATAGATATCATAAGGCTTATTTTCTCCACCAGTGGAAAGCTTATGAGAGCCATTACTTTCATGACATTTTCAAACCTCTAAAGTTAAGAACACTTATAAATGCATGAGACACCCTTTCCAAGCTAGAAAATAAATATTTATTATTTCCAATTCAAATGACCATAAAACTATAAAACATCTCTGGCTTCAAGTCTAGTCTTATCTTTAATTGTTAATCCCATTCTCCAGAAGTTAAAAGAAGTTCATAATCAAGACTTGGACATATTGACTCTTTTTCTATATAGTTGGAGTACTTTTCAAAACGCCTACAAGATATTGAAGCGTAACTCTTATTTGCAGAAATTACTATGGTACTTGGAGATCAAGAGTACAATTTTTCTGCCTACATAGGTGACTGAAACTAATATATAGATACCTTAGGAAACACAAAAAACCTCTATGACTATGGAAAAAAGATGAGACTATATCTGAAAAGTGAAGTAACTTTCAAAATTATCCAGAACAAGTCAAGCAGCTACCTGCATCATAAAAATATTTGTGTGTGGAATGATAACATCTTCTGTTTTGCATATGCATCTCATCTTACAGAAAGAGAAATTGTTCAGTCCCAGAGCGTGGTGGATGGACCCCTGCTAGCAACTGGGCACCCACCAGCCACTTGCTCACTTCTTACTCCCAGCAGGACTGAGGAGAGAATTGGAAGGGCAAATGCAAGAAAAACTCATGGGTTGAGATAAAGGCAGTTTAATAAGTGAATCAAAAAAACCCCCAAACAAAACCCCAAGAAGTGATGCAAAGGCAATCACACACCACCTCGCCAGCAGACTGATGCCCAGCCAGTCCCTGAGCAATGGCTACCTTGGAAAAACTCCCCCACAAGTTTTATTCGTGAGCATGATGTTATATGGTATGGTATATCCCTTTGGTCAGTTTGAGTCCACTGTCCAGGCTGTGTCCCCTCCTAAACTCTTGCCGACACCCAGCCTACTTGTTCGGGGGACACAATGGGAAACAGAGGCAGCCTTGATGTTGTGCAAGCACTGTCCAGCAATAACTAAAACACAGGTGTGTTATCAACACTGTTTTACTTACAGATCTAAACACAGGACCATACAGTCTGCTATGAAGAAAGTTACTTCCATACCAACCAGACCCAGTACACAGACAAACAAACAAACAAACAAATAAATAAAATGTTAAAAGGTAAGGTTCTTTTGTTTGTTTTGTTTTGCTTCTAAAATAGTGATGTTATTCATATCATGAATTTAAGTCAGGAGGAAAGAAATTATAAACATAAACATTTAGGAAACCTTAAAATATTTCATAAATCAGTGTAACAGTGTAACTCCCAAAACAAGTGCAGCATCCTATCAAATCTTTGAAGGAAAGAAATTTCAGATGTGTGAATCCTTGAGGAAATTAAGTAGAGAGACAATGTGGCTGACATAGCCAGAGATTCAAAAAGGGAATTTTAGAACACAATTTTCCAATTTTCCATATGTTTTATAAATATTTTTAATATTTGTTAGAGCGAATGTTTCTGCTCACCTCAGTGGCAGGAAAACCTTCAGCCAGTGCTTGCAACTCAGACACTAAAGTCAATTAACTTCAAGACATAAATTATATGCATTAGTTCCAATGTCATAAAACTACTTGTTTCAAGGTTGGGGAGGATAGTATCACAGTGTTTCAAACTCATAGGCAATCCTGATGTTACATCCTGAACAAGCTGCAAGCAGCAGATGAGTCTTGCTAATATTTCAGTGAAAAAGGAATCTTAATAAACAAGCTTTGAGGTCACAGTGGCATATGTTGCTATCAGTATGTCATCATGTAAAATATTTAAGTTGACTCACATCTTCTAAATAAATCTCCTCAAAGCATAAGGCACAAAGGAAGGTTTGATTATGCCATGTCTTCCCAGGGTTAAGAGCAACATAACCTCACACTAATATAGTCATGCAGACATTTCTCCAGAACTAAGAGTGACCTTACAGGGGAGATTCATCTCTCAGGTAAATGTTGTCGTTACAATTCTCCTGTAAAACTAGTATAGATAAGAAAGCATTTCTAAAACATAATTGACCTGTCCTGCCTTAATCATTTGACAAATAGTGTGGTCTTCTGGTGGCCAGCTGTCTATGGCTTCTTGGATCACCTTCTTGCTTCAGGGGTGTAATATTCTCTTTTGGAGGTGGAGGAGATATATCTTAAGTAGAACCACAGCCACCCCTTTCAACAGACATGTCTGTTCTCCATAGCACCTATGTCTCAGTTTTGTTTGTCTGCGGGGATGTAGGATCTCAGTGATGCCAGGAAAACTATATTTTCTGTGACTGAATGCACCACCGCTAAAGCAAATAAAAGAAAAAGACCAATCTTAGAAGACTGCAGAGAAAATTTTGCTACATTACAGTAAAAAGCCTAAGGAGATAAAAATAACTGATGTTGACTGGAGGCTCATGAGAAAGAGAAGGAAGCACTGTAATTGTCCATGAAGGTTCTAAAGCAGATCAGGACTTTGACTGAAAAAAGGAATGACGAAGAAAAAAATGTAGGGACCAAGTGTGAGCT
Organism: Aptenodytes forsteri; assembly: GCF_000699145.1. Classification (NCBI taxonomy): domain Eukaryota; kingdom Metazoa; phylum Chordata; class Aves; order Sphenisciformes; family Spheniscidae; genus Aptenodytes; species Aptenodytes forsteri. The sequence goes on along the minus strand of NW_008795259.1, from coordinate 8,789,923 downwards.
GAGTGTGGAATGACACAAGCTACCTCGGCAAAAACATCAGCATGAGCCAGCGGAAACAATAAAAAGAGGAAGAGAAGTTCAAGTGAGACCAATATGATGAGGCCCTGTAGCAGGAGAGGAGAAATTATATGGCTGAGCAGAGTAGACTAAAACCAGACAGAGTCCAGACAGTTCATATCCGATACTACTACTCAAATTGGCCTTTTTCATGTGTTCACATATTTGCAGGTTTTTAATACATAAGATGTATGTTGAATGAGGTTAAAGATGAGAGGAAAAAAAAACCTATCTCAGAGAACAGGCAAACAGAAATCACCATTAAAAAACCCTCTGTTTTTATCTGTGCAGTGTAGATTACACATTAGGCTGCACCAGTGATTTAAATCAAAATGTTCTGAGGAATTGCAGGGTACCTTTTTTCTCTAGGTGCTGTGCTTAAGACCTTCCAGTCTAGCATGCAAAAAAGCAGAACTCTTCGAACAGCAGCTAAAGTCAGTAAGAACATATAAAACGCTGGATTGTGCTACCCGCCCTGAGAAGCTAGGTGTAAACATGTCAGATTGGGTGCTTTGAATGAAAGACTGCATTTGGTCTTAATCTTTCAGTTTTCTGTTTGTAAAATGAGTAATCTGACTGGAGTCACAAGAAAATAAGTTTATTTGTGTTCAGAAAGCACTTATTTAACTGTTGTGACGAACATCAGAGCGAAAGACATGGAGATTTCTTCCAGCATGGTTTGATTAGCAAACAGATCTAAGGCCACATGCTGATCTATGTGAAGCAGTATCAAATACCTTGTGACCAACACAAGCCTTCTGAATGAAGTAGGGCTGCTACCTATGGGGAAAAAAAAAAATCTGTGATCCAATCTTACAAATTGCATTCTAATGCATAGACAGTTAAAGAGGGAATAAGTTTTTGTCATTTAAAGTCACTAAACTTTGAGTGTTTGAAACCAATAAATTCTAGAAAAGTTAGTAACTGCTACAAAGCGTGTTCTTACTCGCTGTTGCATATTAAATAAGGATCTTGAAATCTCTCTGATGAGATCTTTGCTCCTAAGCTGAGATGCCACTGAAATAGGTACAGTACAAGATTGCTTTGAAATTTTGTTTTCAAAGAGATTAAGGAGTATTGTTTAAATAAAGTTGAATTTCTTACCAGTTAACTCCAAAATTCCCTAGGCCCAGAGCATGAAATAACATTGAAAGCCTTGCTAAAGTCAAGGTAAATAGCATGAAATGGTCTCCACCCATGAATAGGTGAAAGGCAACCTGTTTCCCAAATATTCTTGTATCCAAGTTGGGACTTTGTGTTCTGGGTGAGTAGAGAACTCGATGGCTAAATAACGGGTTGGGTGGTCAGGCTCAGAGGGTAGTTGTTAATTGTTCTTACTCTACCTGGAGGTCTGCCGCAAGCATCTATTGCAAGGGTCTGTCTGGGAACTGTTTGGTTTAGCATCTCTATCAATGGCCTGGGGAAGGTGGTGAGGGAGAGCGCTCTAATAAAGTTGGAGATGACACCAAAGTGGAGGGGGGGCATTCAAGGGCAGTTCTGTCATCCAGAGGGACCTAGACAGGCTGGAGGAAGAGGGCAACAGGAACCTCATGTATTTCAACAAGGCCAAACACCAAGCACTGCCCCTGGGCAGGAAGCATGGGTGCATGGGCACAGGATGGGGCCTGCCTGGCTGGGAGCAGCTCTGCGGGAAGGGACCTGGGGGCCTTGGCAGACATAAGCTCAGCATAAGCCAGCAGTGTGCCCTGGCTGCAGAAACAGCAAGCACCTTGAGAGATATTCACAGGGGCACAGACAGGACATCAAAGGAAAGAATTATTGCCCTCAGCTTGGCACTTGTGAGATCCCATCTGAATACTGTGTCTAGTCTAAGCTCTCAAGAAAAATATCATACAAAATGACGTAAAATTTCTACATTCAATATTTGTTCAAGAAGTTTTTTGGTTTTTTTTTTAATTAAATCTGTAATGGCTGAGATGTTCAGGCTTCAATGAATAGAGGTGACTGTAAATTATCCACTGGAACAACATTTGGTTCAAACAATATGGGTGTATTAAGCTTGTAATCTTTTATTTGACAGGTTTTGCATCTGATGATTTTTTCCCCAACCCTTAAGGAGGCCTCTGAAAGATTTCTGGCATATTAGCAAATGAAGATCTACAGCCCTTTGCCTAGAGTTTAATGAAATAGACATTTTTCCTTAGCACAGAAAAAATGCTCTTGTCATCAATGAAGAGAGCTCTAGGAACCTTTCATTCACCACAAATTAGAAAAATACCAATAAAAATGACATTTGTAGTGAAACAGGAGCCCAAGGTTTTGACCAGCTTTTGCTACACAAGTAGAGCTAAGTGTCCTTTTGTCACCTCACTAAAAAAACAGAGTTGTGTTCAGTTGCAAGCAAGGGTCTTTGCTATAGGCAGCCAAAGCTGTTTCACTGAAGAGGCACACATAGTTCATTTCCACATGCCAAATTTTAGAGTAATTTGAAATGTGGGTATCTCCATAACATCTTTCCATGTTCTGCAGCTCAATGTCTGTGAATATTTTAGGAAAATATACAACAAAACTGTTATTTCCTCTTGGCTAACTTCTAAACAGCACCCGCTGCTGCCGTGGAACACTTTCTGTCACTACAAAACAGGGAGTCTTGCATCAACACATGGGAGGGAAGGCACTCTTGAAAATTTGGATTCCTCCAGGGTTTGTCATGGATGTACTAGGATAACTTCATGCAGAGGGATAATTGGCTATTTTTATCTCCTGCTAATTTCTTTCTCCTTTTTCTTTTTCCATGGTAAGGTCAGTTTAGATATCCTTATTAGGAGTAGTTGCCTGTTGCTCTTCAGTATAAATGTACATCCTTTCTCTCTCCTGTCCCCACCCCAAGCATTTATTCCTTCAAAGAAAAACCAGACCAAAATTCCCTTTCTTTTTTGTCTGTATTTACAGAAGAAAGAATAGGAACATTTTCCACTGCTTGTCTCATTATTGTTTCACTTGTGTCTGGATAAGTAATGGACTGGACAACCTTCATTCCTCCTTACATGATTCAGTCAGAGATGTCTTTTAAGGTGCCCTTGCATGAAGATATTAACCGAATTGGTTGATAATTTTTCAGATAAAGAGTGTTGCATTAAAAAAATGTCATTTGTGGAACTCTTTTCTCTCTGCAGAACAGAAACATTTGAAATTAAAAGGACAGACCAGAATATTCTCCCGAGTACTTCAAGACTCCAGGGAGTTGCCTGGGGTATTTCATAACTCACAGAACTCTTTTTTTATTATGTTTGCAGACTCACAATTAGTTTCCATAGCTCATTCCATCACCTTGCGGAGCTGTTACACCTGCCTTTGTTACTTAAGTAGCACTGTAGTGAATTTTATGTTTAAAAGATCTCTACATTAATTGAATTCTGAATTTTGATAATTTTCAGTACAGCAGTAAACTTGATATGCTTGGCTTTATGCCAGATGTTCTGAAAATGGTACTGAGGTAGATTTTTAAGGATTAGATATTTAAAATAAGAGTTTTTTTGCAGGTGTCCAGTTTATTTTCATAATTATACACACTTTTAAAGCTATTGCTTCACTTCAGCACTACAGAAGATAATTTCTTTCATTGCTCTTCCAAAGAAAGTCTCTGAATTCATTAATGCTGTATTCTTATTTTTTAACTTTTTATTGGAAAATTAATTACTATTTATATGTGTAAATCCAAATTTTTGTCTTATCACCCACTTAATACCTCAAGTTAAGCAAGTAGCAACTCATAATCATTTCATTTCATATTAATTGTTTTATGTATTTTTTGGCATTTTTTTGGTTTCAACAAATGTTGGAATCCCAAGGGAATTCTTTTTTAATATGCTATTAATGTCTTCTTATTATAAAGTTATTTCAATTTGCTTAAAAATATAATTTCTGGCAGGTGTTTCTTAACCTTAACAGCTGTGATGAATCTTTTTTGGCTTACTGAAAAAAATTGAAATAACCCCAAACAATCACTATCCACCAATTAAAGTGGTAACTCTAATATAGAGTAGACTATAACTGTCTTTAGCGTATTTTAGTGATGAGAAACCTTAGCCACTGGTTACTTGTCATCATTTAAAGTCTCAGGACACTTTTTAGGAAAATGCAGGTGTTCAGGTAGGCTAGCATTGGCAAAATCTATTTCACTCATAGATTCCAAGCTACATTTTATTTCCCCTGGTATTTCAGTGTGGAAAAAAAAAAGTGATTACTTTTCTTTTTATATCTGCTGATTCAATAGTTGGTTTAACACATTAGAATGGTGAGTGACACCTACAAATAGAGAGACAAGTTGTAGCCAGCTTGTGAGTGGGTTGCACTCAGCAGGTAGTGAACTCGGAAGTCTTCTGGCACCATTGCATTTTTAGGCAGGAAGAGGGACTGGAAGAAATGCAAAACTGTATCAGGGACAGGAGTACTGTCACTAATACTGAACTGTTCAGAAATCTTTAGCTGAGATTATGGCATAAATTACCATAATTGTTTTCTGTGGTTCAGTAATATACATTTGTGATTCTACTTAGGTAGTATGACCTCATAATATCCTGATGACACAGCAGTGGTTTAATGAATATTTAGTCCATACACTTCAATTATGTTAAACATTCTTTAGAAGGCACATACAACAATTTCTGGAAATCATTTAAATTTCTCTGTTTTCAATTACTAAATTACCATAATTGTTTTCTGTGGTTCAGTAATATACATTTGTGATTCTACTTAGGTAGTATGACCTCATAATATCCTGATGACACAGCAGTGGTTTAATGAATATTTAGTCCATACACTTCAATTATGTTAAACATTCTTTAGAAGGCACATACAACAATTTCTGGAAATCATTTAAATTTCTCTGTTTTCAATTACTCAGTGAATTAAACTTTTTTATTGTTTTTTTGAGGTTGGTTTGTTTTGGTTGTTTTAAATTTCTCTGTCCTTCTGTTCTGCCTAACCAGAATTTGGGATGTTAAATTTTTTCCAGCTTTTTCTTTTGTCTTAAGCTTCATCTATATCTCACAGCAGAGCTGAAAGGGGTGAAGACAATCTTCACAATTTTGGCATCTCAAAGAAAAAAGGGAGTTGTTTTGAACTTTAGTCTTTTTTTTTTTTTTCCTTAGACCATTTGACCCTGCATAAATTATCTCCAGCAGTTAAGGTATCTATAGGAATAGATTGGTCTTTTTTGGTATAAACTGTGCAAACTGAGTCCAAAGAATAACAGATATCCATACAGTAACATAAAGAATACATTTAATTTTTATTAGGCCATGTATATCTTCCCACATTATTTATGAACACTATTTTACAAATTTTCTTGCTATTTGGATTCCTTTTGACCCACCCAGAGACATCATACAAGAATCTCTGTAATAACATAAGGTATATTTAGTACCTCTTATTGTAACCAAATTATATCTTTCTATTCCTCTTTGAACCCTTAAAAACCCATCCTACAAAGTAGTGAACATCCTCTCTTCCCATTGCAATGAACAGAGTGTAAAATGATGCCTTCCTGACTTTGCAATCTGACACGTAAGCTTGGGGAGCTATAACTGTTGCCCCACATTCCCCTGATGCCTGGTCCCACCTCAGTGATTTCCCCTGTCAATTTTTCTACTTCAGTTTCAGTACAGTAATTCATCAGCATTTTGGAAATTCAAGTTTGGGATGTTAAAACGGAAATGAATGTCAAAATTAAGTAAGAATTTACTTTGACACCATTTGTTCAACAAAACTCTTGGGTCCATTCTTCATCTTAAGTGACCAGGATATGAAGAGGGCAGTAGTGAAATGCTTTACAAAGAGTCTTGGGGGTTGAACTAGATTTAGGATCTTGGTCATTATTGTTGTATGTTGTACATGTACTTGTTGTACAAAGATATCAAAGAGATTTTTTCCTATAATGAGATTGGTTTAGGAAGAAAATATAGGTAAGTAGCATGTACAATGGCATGCCTAAAAAGCTCCATCACGTATGCCCATGCATTCATATTCATGTACATCTGAGACTGTTCTTTTAAAAATATTTCTATCTCTTTTTAATGCTGTTACTGACTTGATATATAAAATCTAATTTGTTTCCAGTACTGACTTACGAAAGAGAAAAACTCCTGGTTTGCTTTTGTCAAAAACGTCTAAAACCTCACTGAATAATAGCTGTTACAAAACTCCTTTGATTTTACATTTTTCCTTTCACAGTGTGTGGCTCTGTACTCTATTTCACAGGGCAATGCTCTGTTGAAAGCTGTCACTCTAAGAAGCAGTATGATAGTTGTCAGTGATATCCAAAGAAGACTGAGTAATATATACATATCTTACTTTTAATGTGTCCTTAACACATTGACTTTCCTGGCTGTAGGAGCTAGTAAAAAGAGAATCAGCATAAGGTGAAGCATATCTCCTGCTGGGTGGCCAAACTGCATGAAATCTCATGGTTCATTAATGATGCTTCTCATTCCAGCTGGTCAATGGATCATGAAAATGAATCAGAAGTACAACAGGGACTTTTTTTTTCCAGTTGTAACAGTCATAAACAATTATGAGCTGCTGGCTCCTACTTTTTCAATACATAATGATTTCATTGCTTTACTTTATCCATAAAAGAAACATGGTATAATGTTTAAAGATGAGTGAGGGGGGAAGGCACTAGCAATCTATTTAATCAACAGTTTTCTTACTTTGGTAAGGTACTTATCCTGCCTGAGCTTCATTTCTAATGTAGACATGACATTCTATATCATAATGCAGCAATAAAATTCTTCCAGTCATACCCCACCACAAAGCTTTCACCTCTCCCCAAACTTAAGACAATGATTTATGATGTCTCTGTTTCTGGTTTTCTAGTTTAAAGGAAAGGAAATAGAGGCCTTAAAGGATCCAGGATTTTAAAAGAGAGTGTTTGCCACCTGCTAAAAATCTGATTTTTCAGATATCTCAAAGTCATCACCTGAAGGGTTTGGTTGCTCACTGGTTACCTTTGAAACCTTTGATCTGCCTCAGAATCTACTGACAGCATGCTTCATGCAACGAATGGACCTATTGTAGGTCTTTATTGAGGAGTCAGTTCCTCTGTATTGAGGACTCAGTTCCTGTGATGTACGGCATAACTGCAGTCCAGAGGAAGGTTTTCTTGAGAGCCCTTATGCGCCAAAAATCCTCCAACACTGACAGAAGATGAAGGGAATTTCATTTTCTCCTTTGTACTCTATGTACCTGTGTGCAATTATGTTTGACCATATGTCAGAACGTTATTTAATTACAAAAAATATTTCTCCACCTCCACTCCATTTGTCATTGGAAGGCATGAGCTGCCAAACCACAACAGACCTGTTTGTCTTGAATATGAACAAAAGCTCTGGAAATTGGGAAGGAAATTCTTAAGATAAAGGCAAGGTATTAATACAAACACAGAAGAATATAGGACTTCCTTACATATCTCAAACTTTTCCTTTTATCTTTCCTTCAGCCATTGCTTGATGTTCTTCTGAAACAAGGGAACTATGCCCTTGTCAGTTATTTCTCCAGATTTGAGTAAGTCGCCTTCCAATACTGACCTTCTCCCAACAGCCCAAAATTTCTGATCGCTTTGGCTTCTCCAGACAAGAAGCGTCTGAGAAACTTTGCAGCTTTCCTTTGGGGCATCAGCTGCTTCTTTTCTGTTGCCTCAGCTGTTCAACTGCAGGAATGACACTGTGTTTACTTTCTGATGGCACAGCCTGTGCCTTCAGAAAGTAGGAAATCATACCAGATTAAGGCTTTCACAGTAACAGTGAGCATGCATTCAGTCCAATGGTGCGCAGTATGGCCTGAGAAGGGGCTGAGAGCTGGACAGCTGGACATTGTCATGTGTACTGGCCTACTAGTAGTTTGTTCTGTGATTATCTATCATTTAAATCTGGCCTCCCATACAGATCAGTGGGAAAGAAAATCAGTTCTAACATTCAAAGGGATTGAGTCACTAAAAAAGGTATTTTACAATGTTTGGGTAGAGGTTGGTTTTACTTTCTGGGAAAAGGAGAGAGGAATCAACTTAATTATGTTTTAAACATCACCCAATTGATTTTGTCTTTTTTTTTTTTTTTTAATCTTTCTTCAGAGCTTCCTTTTGGTGATCACACTTCAGTCCTACTTAATCCTCTGTGCTCTGGTGAATTGAATTTCTGGAGTAGGATTTGCAGTTTCAGATAGTAGAAGGTTCTCTTGTCTGAAATCAGCAAAGGAAATATGCCTGTCACAAAAGAAAGTATAGCTTTTACACCACATAACCTATGCTATTGTTCTTTTCTTTCCTCCTCTGCATCCTTAACCCTAAAATAAAGGCTATATCTTGTCTACTGGGGTTATATGTTTGTCAGTCTACATTGTATTTGGATTAACATATATGTGGGTTTTTTTCCTTTTGGTTTGGTTTGGAGAGATATGCAGCCCGCTGTTTGTTTTGATTCATCCTTTTCCTCTGTTCACTGCGAAGGTCTGAGTCTTGTCATTTACCTTCCCTATTAAAGTAACAGCTTTTCAGCCTAGCAATCAAATACTTGAATGAACATTCAGCATTCTTGTCTGTGTCTTACATGAAATATAGAAGGCTACATAACTGTAGGCCAAGCATATCTTTCACACTGTTAATTCTTGTCAGCAACTACGGATCTTTATAAGGCTGAGTTCTGCACTTGGAATCATATACTGAAAATGAAAGCACCGGTTAATGTACTTTTCTGGTTTTACTGTGAATGAAGAAAATAACAGCCAAAATACTTCAAAGAAATGCATTGTCGAAGATCAGCAGAAATTTTTGTGTCTGGCTGATAAGGAACAGAAAATCCACCTTTTAACTTTGAAATGATCTTGGAGACATACATCTTCCCTCTGCTCTTTTGTTACTACCTGAGAACACCGTAAAAATGAAACAGTTAAAGAAGAAATCTTTGTAATGAACCAGCCCCAGTAATTTCTTTAGCCAGGGGTAATATTTTCAAACACATTTAAATGATTTAGAAATGAAACCAGCTTTCACTTTCATTAACATATTTAAAGGTAAGGGAAGTTTGCAAATGTGATTTAGACACCTAAGAGGCTATGAAATCTCAAAGGCTCAAGGGATTAAAGATTCTGAGTCTCTCAATATTCAAACCACTCATTGGAGTGATTATAAAGAATTTTTTTTTTTATTCTAGCATAGTTTAGATATATTTAAAATATTGTTCT
>NW_008795259.1:8774815-8780518 GCF_000699145.1 Aptenodytes forsteri | reverse complement strand
CATGATTTTAGTGTGTTTTCATGAGTGTTTCTTCCCATCAAAAAAAAAGTGTTAACAGAAAAATGTTATCAATATTTTACAATTTAAACAGCTACAATGTTATTTTTAGAACACTGGGAGCATGAGCAAGTCAATTCTGACTGTTTTGACACTTCACTGTCAGTGTCTTGGAGTTCTGTATGACCAATGCTTAATTTGGCAATTAAGTCTGTATATAACCTACGCAAATGATCTCAGAATGGTGTTAGTGAGCAGTTGCACCACTCTAAGGGGGCTTTGAATGTTTCATACCTTTGCAAATAAACCTATGTGAACAGTTGCTTAAATGTGGATATTGAAATCCTGTTAGATGATTCCATGTCATAGTTGAGAGATATTAAATTGAAGATTTTTTTCTAGAAAGGTAGTGAGGAATAAACCAAGGAATATTAACTAAATATTTGCAATTAAACTTTATTATGTTAGCAGTATTAAATCATTGCTTTCCTATTTTTTAAATAGAATTATTTTCCTCAGATATTATTTTCAAACTGATTTTAGACAGAGGGGAATACTGAATCAATTATGCTGTGATAATAGCCTAAGAAAAGGTTAATTCCAAATATAGCACTCTCAGAGTACAATGTTCTAATAACATCTCTGCCAGTGTTACTTCTAGTTAGATAAGAACTTGAGTATTTTGATAGTATTAGTATTTTGTGCTGTGACTCTTCTATCACTACTGCCATTCAGTGTGAAGGGCATTCCACATGACTCATTATTGCCATCTTCATTAAACAATGACATTAACGAACAATAGACTTTAAATATTGACTCTTTTGTGCATCTCAGAAAATGAATTTTTACTGTAAGAGCTGTCTCGGTCCTTTCTTGCAGCAGGTGGTCCTTGCTGAGTTGTTTTAAAGTGAAATGCTGATTTCAAACTTTCAAAAGCTTCTTTTCTCCCTTTCTTGTCAAAATTTCTTAACATATAATTTTAATCACTCTGCAAAATCAACATGCTATGATGATAATTTAGTGAATGAGACCATAAGTATTATGGACATATTCTGAGCTGGTGTAAATTAGCCTAGCTCCACTCACTTCCAGTTAAAAACTAACTTAAATTTCACACTAGCCTCAATTTGGGAAAGTCTAAAAGAACGTATTTAAACATTTTGTTGAATCAGAACAAACTATTGAATCATGACTTCTGTGTAAGGAAAAAAAACCCACTTCAGGAACTATCATTTGTCGAACAGGACATGTAGAAGATGTTGGAATAGCTACATTCATAAATAACAAAGTGACCACCCTACACAGTCCATCTGTGGATAGAGCACTTAATGAAGCTTTGTGATCTGTGCTTGGTTATGAACTATAGTTGCATCCCCCTTAAAAGAACATTACATTTCCAGACTGGAATAATGAGTCTATAGCTGAAATTATAGTCCAAACTTTGAGATTTACCCAACAGCTGAAGAAGTACTATGGTCAATGACAAGTACACCATAATGTTATTGTTCTTCCAGAGATGCAAGCAGTAAACCAGAAATAATGCTACACCAATAAAATATCATTGGGGAAAAAATGTTAAAAATACTAAAAATAATGGTAACTAATAGTAAATAATAATAATTATAGCAATGTGATATACAACCTAAGAGTACCCATAGTTTGTCTGGGACTGGTTCAGACAGGTTTGTTTGAAAACACACCTTCTGTAAACACCGTAGGAAAAAAAAAATATCCCACATATATTTGGAATGTTTTAGTCAAAGTTGGTCCATGCAGTATAACATGCTTTAAAGTGTTACACTGTAGAGGAAAATGAATATAGTGTTCAACAGAGTGCATGACATAATATAATGGTTAACTTGTCTGATTATCTTTTTTACAAGCATCCTTCACTTTTTATATTCTGATCTGCACTTAAGTAAGCCAGGATAATTAACATCACATATTTGTTCTTACTTCATTAGTGACATTTACACCTGCACTGTTAAGAAGTGCTTTTTTTTTTTTCAAATGTAATATTTTTACTGTATTCTTTATTGTTTTTTTGTCATGCACTTTTTAGGCAAGACAGACACTAATAAAACAGTTCTATTATTTATCTCTGTCATTGGCATAATAGCGACTTTAATGAAAAAAAGGATAAAAACTTGGACACTGGTAATTACTCCAATCACATTTACCACACAATGCAATATAACTCAGTGCATCTTTATACAGTGTCCTTCATGTATTCACATCACAGTGAGAAATACACAGAGCTGTCACTAAGCATAAGTCAAGCTGAACGAATGGGGTTTTAATTTTGACTGGAAAATACAGTCAACCCACTGTTCATGATCTCATGCAGAAGGACATTGCAAAGGCATGCAGTAGTTGAAAGTCTTGGAACTAGTGGAATCAAGCTGGTTAGGAGGAAGAGATTTGAAGATGAAGAAACATTATCACTACGTAATAAGAATAGGCTGTATGAATCTGCAGTACAGTGAATATAAATTGATATGACCAAAAACAGGACAAAAAAATCTCCAAGGCCAAGTTAATGAAATAGCTTAAATGCTCAAGATGAAGTTTTGGGATATTTAGGAAAACCCGGATAGCAGCTTGTTACATTAATTAATATGTGGAAGCTGAATAAGGACAAGTGGATCAAAATACCAAAGGCTTGAATAACAAGGCTTGTATCTTTATGACAAATGATAAAAAATTACTGATGTGGGAAAAATAAAGAAAAAACTTTGTTTATAATTTATTACTTGACAGGTCCAAATCTTGGTTTTATTTATACCTGCTATTGACATTATTTGAGTAGAATGGAATTTCTCCGCAGTTGTCAAATCTACGTGTTACATACAACTTCCCCAATGTGTAAGGTAATACAGAATTTCATATTCACTGCTGTGTTCCTTTTATGTACTTTATCTTCTTGCAGGATTGCTGAATTCTAGTACAGGCAACAGGCTGTAGTGTCATTTTGAACGACCTGCTTTATACAGTGCTTTTGTACAATGGATTAATTTCTGGACCCATTGAAATTAATGATAAATTGGACCCTGACTTCTGAGAGGAACAGATTTTATCCATAATATTCTCAACAGTATACATACACAAGCTTAAATTTAATTCTCTCATTAGCAATGGATGAACCACCACAGGTTCAGTGATTTGCTTCAGATAAACATCACAAAAATTTGGCCAGTTCTCCAGCTATCCATATTAATTGACAACGTGTAGGAAATCTCAGGAGAATTGACTCTCTCAGGAAATTTCTGGCAATTACAACATCTGTTTAAGCGAGAGGAGCTATCAGAATTTTGGCAGTTGCGTGACAGTATTTGTCAGAATCCAGAAGAATGAATGCCATATAAATATTTATTTTAGAAGGAAAATATTGAGAATACATTTTAAAGAACAAAATTAATCTTTGTATCATTTAGATAGTCAGATATACACAATAACTTTTCATGCCTTTGAACTGATTTCTATCCTCAAGAATCCTGGGAGAAGGATTTGCTTAAAACTCATAAAAATTACAGAACACTATTTTCCCATAAGTCCAATCTTTTCTTTTTTTTTCCTAGATGGTTCAAAAATTGTATATTCAAGTCCACAGGCTGAAAATCAAATTCATTAAGAATTAAATCATCCTTTTTGTCAAATACTGAATAACATTTCCACGCTGGTTTACTACAGGAAATGGCCCAGGAGATGGTGAATAACTACAGCCTAAAAGTCATGATGCAACCTTTTGCAGACAGTTTGGAAGATGCTTATCTAGGACTACACACTGCAAAGAAATACTCATAACTGCCAATGTTACAACCACCTACAGACTATGAGTACATCGAAATCTCTCAAAACAATGAGTTTAAATTGAAAATCTCTTTGTATAGGTAAAGATGGTTAAACACTAGCATAGATTGTCTAGAATATTTTGGGATCTCTGTCAGTGGTAGACTGAGAGCAGGTTGGACAAACTTCTGTCAGGAAATGACATAATCCACAGCAATCTTATCTGGTGGCAGTGAGATGAACTAGACCATTTCTAGATAAATTTTAAGTTATCCTATTAACAAAATTAATGATCAAGTTGTATGAAATCTCTGGCTATAAGAAACCAGGTGGTTGTCACTGCACTTCAAGTAGAGGCCACTCATTATTTCACAAAGATTATGGTTCTGCCTCAAAAGTTCCATTCACATATGATTAAGGAGAATCAATATTGCTTTTAATAGTGGTCAGATTCTGACATAGTAGAGATGAGTACCTGATTATATTTCTTTACAAATTTATATTTACACACTGGCCAATTCATTACAGTATATCAGCTTCTACTTATTGCAACAAAGTGCCATATCTACTCACTTAAACATCCAGCCAAAAATCTAACTACTGTCAATAAAAATGTCTGAAAAAATACAGCTTCTGCATGTTAAGTCCATGATATAAAATCTTGTAGCCAAGTCACACAAATGTAACAAATAGTATTGCTACAACAAAGACAAGTAATCCTGAGCATTATCTGACCTCTGAGTCCCTGGCATGAAGGTGATACTGAAATATATAAACCAAAGAAGGAAAAAGAAATATTATTCCACTAGTCACAAACCAAATCACACAATAGAGGAAACAAGGACTGATATCCATCAGATTTTTTCCTGTTTTTGCATTATCCTCTAGGAGTGGTGACCCAGCTATACAGAAATGATAAACTAGATATAAACAAAATAGAGCTACAGGCCACACTGAAGTAGTTACTAGGTAACCAGCATATTGCTGCCAGTGCAAGTAATTTAAAAAAAAAATTTAAAAAAAAGTTACATTTTTTGCTGCATGGTCTCTGCTAAAAGTGACAAGATAAGACTGAAAATAAACAAAAATTCTCCATACAGCTTGTTCAGCACACAGAAATCAAATAAACTTCCTTAAACATGTATTTTTCATGCAAACAGCCAAGTTCTGGGTTAATTCACATCAGCATAAATTTGTGATAACTCAACTGACTTCCCAGGAGATGTCTTAAATTCATATCGGTACAACTAAAATGATAATCTGACCTAAGGGGTAAGACACCAGGTCATGCCAAAGGCATAAAAAAATTCATCAAAGAATAATGTTACAGACTGTCACTCAGCTTGATACACAAAAGACAGTCAAATTACGACAACATTGGCTTAGAAAATTCAACCATTAGAAGGCAATGACACCACCAATGTCAATGAAAACGAACATTTAGTGTCAGGCCCAAAATTACATGAAGTGTTTGGCAATGTAAAAGGAGATGTACTTGGAACTTGTATTCAGTTTCAATAAAACACAGCACAGCATTTTGCACCTGGGGTGGGTTGATCTTGGCTGGCCGCCAGGTGCCCACCAAGCCACTCTATCACTCCCCCTCCTCAACAAGACAGAGGGGAGAAAATACAACAAAAAGCTTGTGGGTTGAGATAAAGACAGGGAGATCACTCAGCAATTACTATCATGGTGTCGTGGTTTAACCTCAGTCGGCAACTAAGCACCACGCAACCGCTCACTCACTCCCCACCACCCGGTGGGATGGGGGAGAGAATTGGAAGAGCACAAGTGAGAAAAACTCGTGGGTTGAGATAAAAAACAGTTTAATAATTGAAATAAAATGATAATAATAATAATATGATAATAATAATAATAATACACAAAGCAAGTGATGCACAGTGCAATTGCTCACCA
>NW_008795259.1:8765466-8767474 GCF_000699145.1 Aptenodytes forsteri | reverse complement strand
TCCTAAATCCAAAACACAGCACTGTACCAGCTACTAGGAAGGAACTCTATCCCTGCCGAAACCAGGACACATGGGCAAAACAGACTCAACTTGGGGAAAATAATTTAACTTATTGCCAATTAAACTGAGGTAGGACAATAAGAAATAAGAACAAATCTAAACCCACCTTCCCCCCACCCCTCTGTTCTTCCCAGTCTAAACTTCAGTCCTAATTTCTCTACCTCTTTCCCCCTCAAGCAGCAGGGGGATGGGGAATGACAGTTGCAGTCAGTTCATAACACTGTCTCTGCCACTCCTTCTTCCTCATGCTCTTTCCCTGCTCCATGGTGGGGTCCCTCCCATGGGAGGCAGTCCTTCACAAACTGCTCCAACATGGGTTCTTTCCACGGGATACAGTCCTTCAGGAATGGACTACTCTGTGTGCGTCCCCCACAGAGTCACAGGTCTTGCCAGAAAACCTGCTGCTGCGTGGGCTTCTCTCCACAGGCCACAGTTCCTGCCAGAAGCCTGCTCCAATGCTGGCTGTCAATGGGCTGCAGCTTCCTTCAGGGCATATCCACCTCCAGCATGGGGTCCTCCATGGGCTGCAATGTGGGTAACTGCTCTACCGTGGTCCTCTATGGGCTGCAGGGTCCGTCTTGGAGCCTGCTGGAACTGTCTGTGTCTTCTCACAGAAGCCATCCCTGCAGCCCCTCCACTACCAAAACCTTGCCATGTAAACCCAGTACAGCACCAAAATAGAATGTTTCCCTGAGAGAATTTTATACCTATTGAGCAATGTAACAATAAATCAAAACAGAAACACTTTCATTTTCTCAGAAGAGTAGCCTGGACATATACATTCTGTATTCATTATCAACTCTAGTGATTATTTTCTACATAATTATGTTAGTAATAATGGGTAAACTTTTCCCCAAGTTTTTTATAATTTGTATAATAGACATTTCAAAGTAAATCACACTCCTCATAATCAAGAGGCAAAGAAATTTTATAACCTCTGAAATAAGTCTTTACCTATCTTAACTCCAAGAGTGACCTGCTGTACTACAGTCAACTGTATCTCCACAAGAAATACTGTCTTGCAGATGCAAAAAAGACACAAAAGCATTTGCAGAAGTACATGTCAGAGTAAGGAGCAAAGTGAGGTATGTCATCAATAATCTTCAAAATTTCAAAGCAGTTGCAGTCATAGAAAAAAACCCCAAGAATTAAATAAAAGCTACTAACCACTGGAAGCTGCCTTGAGGTCTGATCAGAGTACATCAGATGAAGAAGAGGAAAGTCATCTGAATAACCAACCCATAAGGTAGAAACTGCTACCAGCTCCCAACTAACTAGTCAAGTTAGAAGAATAGAAATTCTTAGCGAAGGGCTGTAGTAAATCTTACAAAGTAAGTTTGGTATGGTATACTACAAATAGAGAATAAACTGGCTCCATAGGACCCTAAACAAAATGGAAGGAATTGTGACCACAAAAAATAGAGTAAGTGAACAGAGGTGCAATCTCAATTCTGTGACTGAGATCAAAAGCAATACAAAAAAAATAGGAGGGAAAGACTGTTTTATATCTTGGACAATCTTATGCGAGCGTAAGTGCTTGATTAGGCTACTTTGTTAGTTTGTGACATTCCTCAAACAAATTCCATGAATGCTGAATGAGCTTGTTAACGATTTGCTAACAGCACACAACTAGTTTTACTGTTTTAGAACTACCACACGTGTTGATCCTTTGATCAGATAATTATTGCTCCTTACAACAGAGAAAAAATGAACTTTCTACCAAAAAGCTGATAGAGGAAGCCTCTGCATGCTTGAGGAGCTGTCAGAGATCCAATACTGTCTGCAGTTGGAAATCATAGAATCATAGAATCATTAAGGTTGGAAAAGACCTCTAAGATCATCAAGTCCAACCGTCAACCCAATACCACCATGCCCACTAAACCATGTCCCTAAGTGCCTCATCTACACGTCTTTTAAATACTTCCAGGGATGGGGACTCAACCACTTC
>NW_008795259.1:8752270-8762462 GCF_000699145.1 Aptenodytes forsteri | reverse complement strand
CTGCAGGACTTCTCTCTGGAACCTCATCACTGCCAGCCTGTATAACCAACAGCAGGTAGTAGTCGGAAGGCCGTACCAGATCAGGGAATTTCCTAGTGATGTCTCTGACCTGGGCCCCAGGAAAGCAGCAGACTTCCCTGTGGGATGAGTCCGGTCGGCATATCGGGCCCTCTGTTCCCCTCAGAAGGAAATCGCCTACGACAATTACCCTCCTTTTTTTCTTAGCAGCGGCAGTCATAATGCGTGGGGCTGACTGCCTCACCCTAGGCGACCCCCTGGATGGACCTTCGTCTACATCCTCATTTGCCTGGCCCTCAAGTTCCAGGGCCCCATATCTGTTGTGTAAGGGCAACCAGGAAGGTGAGGGAGTCTCACCTTTATAACCCACAGGTATAAAGAAAAGCCTCAAAGCTCATTTGGATGAATATACCTTCCCATAGAAACCATGTTGTTCCAGCTTTGGCAAATATAAGAGATATCTTTGCTGTTGTATCTTGTCAAAACAAGCTTTTAAGGATGCTTGTAGCAATTTCAACTATTTGGTAATCCAAATATATTGGCACACTTTCCATTCACATTGTCCTATAGCAGCAATAAAAAATACCTTTTTCAATATTAAGATTGTTGTGGCAAGGCAGCAAAAAAATAGCAACTATGATAATAGCACATTTGAGACAGAGGCAGTGTTCCCATGTTTAGAACAATGCATAATATATCCTCTTGCTTGAAAAATGAAGTGTTTTGTTTAGAGTTAAATGAAAATTGTTAGTGAACCTGAAAACTTTGTTTTGCTTTGTTTTGTTTTCCTGAGAAAACTAAACATTATTTTTTGTTGGTGTTTTGGTTCAGCCAGCAAAATAAAAGGAACCCAATTACACAAACACTTGCAAGTATTTTTCCTTAAAAATAATAAAAAATGTTGGAATATGTTCTAAGTTAATGTTGCTGATAAATATATGTTTTGTTATAATCTCTTCAGAAGCTATCTTAAGATATATTTGAAGTAATAAGTTGTAGCAGTTTGTGAAAGTTTTCAGAATCCCTCTAAAATTTGTGAAATATTTAAGGTTTTTCTGAGTGATATTTTTTAAAGTACTGACAGCAGTAAGGCTCCCACCTATAATGCCATGCCTTTAGCTGCTATCTGTTGTTTGTAGAGTATCCCACCATGTTTCTAAATTTCTTCATTACAGTAAATTTCTGATTAGGATGTCTGTTGTCTAAAAATGCAGACAAGAAGAAGTTTGGGTATTGAGAAATTTAGTTGGGGGACAATTGTATTAACGAACAATGTGTTCAGAGTTCAGAGGTGATTAATTGGTCATTGGTCTAAATAAAGATATTATCTCTTTTCTTCTATTTGATGAAATATAGGTTTGGTAAAATAGTTCATTAGGCACTGGATGCTGTACAAGTACTTGCTCACCTTCCCTGACATCAAGTTGTGTAATTTTACAGTCAGTGCACAATTTTGCATTAGTATTCTAGTTATTTTACACTTTCTTTGTCCTGCAATGATAAGACAATAAGATTTCAAGGAAAAGCTGTCTCTAGTGCCATTTTTCAATGTGTATATTGTACATCAATAGCATCACAAGAACTAACATGCTAACACTGATTTTGATGGTCCTCTCTTTTGAATGTGTTGCTAATGTTTTAAACCTGTTTATCTTGATCTTTCAGTAATTGCTCAGTCATTGCATTTAGTGAAACTGGAATTAGGAACAAGAGCTTTAGCAGCAGATTACTTTAAAATGGGTAACAACATGTCTTTGAAAGTGCCAAAAGTTATGTTGGGTGAGATCTCCTACCTTCCTGCTTCATGTCCCTAGGTGCATTCACATTCCTAAGTTCAGCTCATATTTCAGGTTAAATCCTCACATCCTGAGATTATCCTTGTAAAAATTCTGATCATCTCTCAGATAGCCTTTTTGGGTCTCCCTGACTTGGGCCTGGAAGCCCTCCAGCAACAGGGTACCAGCAGAACTAACCTTTCCATTTGAACAAGACCCCCCCTCTACTTTTTGGGGTGTTGTTGAGGAGCCACAGAGGAATTCTGGCAGCTAACATGTCTAGTGAAAGTCTCACAAGTGAACTGCCCCCTTTTATCTGAGATTAATACATTGCTATTCAGAGATAAAGCTTTCTAAGGGATGAACACCAGCCACATAATAGGTACCACTTAGTTTAACAACACAAGTGCCTTCTTACCACAATTCAACTCTTGGTTGCTACATCCCAGCTGACTGAACATTCCTGACTGTTCCCATTTTGAACAGAAGAACAGGAGGTCAGGACCCTGTAGATTCAGGGCTCTGAGACGTGGCTAGGGCCACATGGACAGTTGAGCCATAATCCGTGAAACTGGCACAGCTAAATTTTTCCTCCACTACCTGCACTGGGGAAATTGTCCTTAGGAGGTGTGTCCTAGCTGAACACCACTTCCAGTGGTTATTAGCCATTCAGAAATCCCTGCAAGGCTCACTGCAGTTAGTTACAAATTAAAAGCAGACAGTTTCTCATGGATTTAAGCGCAAAAGCTGCTTTTGAATTCTTTTCTTCCTAATTCAAATCCAGCTAGTTCTAAATCAAACAAAACCTAGGCGGACATGAACAGGTGTCTCTCATTCCAATGGAGGATTTTTAAAAATATATATGTTCTATGAAATTCTGGAAACCTTAAAATTAAATGTTTTGTTTTGATGTCTACCATTCCTTGTTTCTCAGAGAATAGTTTCATTTGCCCCACAGATGCCTGTTTTAGATAAGACACATATTCATGTGAATTGTACATGAAAAATTCTGCAAGTTTAACAAAATCATTTAGAGCCAAATCCTCCACTAGTATGAATTAATAATTTGCAGAAATTAGAATTACATTCATTGACACGGACTGTGAACCCAAAGAGCTATTTGGAAGAGAACTTTCCCCTTGTTTTTATTATCTCAACAAGTTGAACATATTTTTCCTTTGATACCACATAAAAAATATTTGAAAGAGAAAATCCCATGGAAATTCTGTATACTGTGTTGTGGTCTAAGGCTGAAGGCTATGATATTCAACTTTTAGCCTTTGCCTTTGTATAGCTCAGGAGGAAGAATAGTACAGGCACCAAGCCTACTCCCACTGTTCCTCTGCCTCTTCAGCCCCGGAGGAATAAGCTGAAAAATGGATTAAATTATCTGGCAGTGATAGCATATGGCAGCTGCCATAGGACCATAGCTTGCAGCCTATTATATGATGGACACAAGTAAGGAGCTGGTTCCTACCACCACAGCTCTTCATCCAGCTGTCTGCACTGGAGGAGTCCTCAAGAAAATTTCCACTGGGCTGGCCAGTGAGAAAAGTTGGATATCAGTGAATCAAACATTTTGTTGACAAGCTGTATGGCCACACACAAGTCATTTAGTATTTTTACTTATGTCTGCCTTATCTACTGTGTTTATTTAGACTGGAAATGGTTTTGGTGTAGGACCTGGTGCTCTTTCTTTCTACAGTGTAATATCTTGTAAACAATAGTAAATATTTTTTAAAGATGCTTATATTCCAAATAATGATAATAATAAAAAAGACAGCTCAAAGTATTTTGATGGAGATAATTGGACACATACGTCTGAGCACAAAAATGGGAGCTTAAAAGAATCTGTCTTCTAATTGAAGTATTACCAGCTTACTGGAAGTTGTCTTTTTGGCAGCATGACCTACCTTTCTTTGAATTGCAGTACTGTAATATGTACAGTTTGCTGCTTGTTTCTCTGAAACATCTACACCCAGATAGGAGGAGCTGCTTCATTAATTCTGAATGGTTTTGTTTCATAAGTTACTAGAATCTCCTCATATTAGAGTGGGGTTCTGGTGTGTGTACTTCAGAGGGAAGCCAGGTTTAACAAGGAAATATCTTGTAAAATATTGGAGACTTTCACAATATCAGCTAAACTTCTAGAGCAGATATATTAGCAAGATAGACAATGTGTTTTAATTTCTCTTAAAATTTTTATCACAGCTGTTCAAAATGTTGATGAAACAGTCATAAGTAGCTGTAACAGCTACCTACTATTGTATTGACATTGAATCTTTCTGCAGTTAGATAATAATAAAAGCAAAACAGGCAAAAGGAAGACATCAGATAACTAAAAATTCTGAAAGTCAGTACTGGTTACTCCAAGCATGCATATATAATAACTAGGATATTTTATAAGTATTGATAATAATTCTGCACTTTAAGGGACAGTTTGAAAAATATATATCCTAAAAAACATTAGCTTGTGAGTTCTAAATTCCACTAGCAGGTTTATTTTGCTCAAAATATATGGAAAAGAAACAATATATTACACCAAAATGTTAAACTTTTTTTTCTATTGATAAATAGATACGTAGATTAATAGTAGCTATGAGAAATAGTGTATTGGGGATCTTGCAGAAGACATTGTATTGAGGAGTTAGTGACCTTGAACAGGCCACGTCTGCTCTATTGGGCCTTGTATTCAGGGCTTGATCAGCCCATATGTTGGCATGAGCAGCTGCTGTAGGGGAACCTGCTGGAGTGCCCAATGCCTGCCAGTGCTGTACTGGTGGGCATGAATGCAGGGTGCCCGGCATCAAAAGGGAAGTGAGATTTACTCACTATCCATATTCCTGGTGTTATTCTGTCTTTCTAAAACATATTTTATTACACTATTTGTTTCTGTACCTTTCTTACTGAGATTCAGAAAGAACTGCAACACTGTTACACCATGTGCTGCTGTGACTTTCTTACTGAGATCCAGAAAGAACCCTGCAACACTGTCCCCGCCCCCAGCACTGAACACATGGCAAGTCCCAAGTCAGCATCAGTGAGCACTCTTGATATTTTGATTGCAACCCTTGCCATCAGAGGCTAGCTAATTCTTCACATTAAAAATATTAAATAGAAAGAAAGAAGTCAAATATACATTTGGCAACAGAAGGGTAAAAATAATCTGTATGGCTTATTTTAATTTATTGTTTTTAAAAAATGAAATCTGTTATTGAATCCAACAAAAGACCATTTTATTCATAGCTGTCCAAAATAGTTGTTTATTGTTTTGCTTTGTTTGCAGAGTTTTACAAATGGATTTTTTTTAGATTAAGGATTTTTTTTTAAATGAAAGAAGGAAACATTTCTTTCTGTTGCCCTATTCAGATTTAACTGCTCAGAAGTTACTAGAGTTGCAATTGCTTAAGATAGCTTCTTTTTATACCACCACCATATGTAACTATAATTTTCTGCTGCTGTTATACTCTTACTTCTCATCAGCACTGTTACAAGGTCTTAATTTATACGAGTCCAAGTATTCTGTTGGTATGTTGATGTTGCTGAATAAAAGACAGCCCTGACCCTAAGGCCAAGTGGCACAAACAGGTGAACATCCACCTATCTCTTTCTAGAATAGACCAGCTACCTCCTCAATAGATATCTTTAGCTGTGGAACCCCAGTGGACCTTATACGGCATCCTTGTAACATTGACACATAATTATCACAGGATTTTGTGGTTTTCCATTCTTTTCTTTTTATTTTTCATTTCAAGTTGTATGAAATAATTTAAGGACTATGTTTTGCCCATCAGAATGGCGCTTTATAGCATGAACCTGAAAGTATGCATTGTGAGTTTTAGGGTATGGCATAAGGGTGTGCAGAAAGATGTTGCTGGAAAAGTGCAGGAAGGCTCTATAACATGAAGGGATCTAAAAATTTTGCAGTTCTTTCGTACTGACCTTTTGGAGCAAGACTATCTAAAGTATAGTATGTTCCAAACTCTGCCCAGATTTTGTCTTACAGGAGACTAATTCACAGCTGACCCAGAAAGAAAACTAAAAAGGTAGATGACTGGAGGCCAGTGTTCAAATTTTAATTCCTGACTTTCTATAGTTTCATAGTGTAGATGTGCCTTTTAGGACTTCAGATTTGTGGGATCGTGGTTTCAGATGGGGCCTGGGTGCTTTTGTATAACAATCATCAGAAGTCATAACTGGATATCAGGTTCTTAAATCAGATATAACAAGTCCCTTTTTAATATATAATACGTTTCTGGATCTTCTGAAACAGCTGCTCCAGAAAATTTGAGGTCCTGTGTATGCTTATTTTTATTCAGTTGTGTAGAGAACTAGTCAAGGTCACCATTACGGAAAGAGGTCATAAAATTTACGTTACTGGAATGGTTTTCCAAAGGGTGTGGTTATTTATTTTAATAAAAGCATTCTTTATGCTTATTGCAAAATATTTCAGCTGTTCCAGTCACAGATAATATATAATTTACAATAATTTTACACTGTTGATACTTATTATAACAATGCTATCTATTTATGTAAATCATCTTGTATAGTTCTGAATTACAGAATTTTTACTGGCCTTCCTCTTTAATTATATATCTATATATAATAAAATGTAAGCCCTTTGATTTTTGCCCAGTACCCCAAAATATGTGTGTTACAAGAATCTTAAAACTAGCACCAGCCAGGATTAGCCAAAGATCACACAGAAATGTGCAGAAGGAACTACAAGAGACCTTTGATACTTGAATCAGAAAAAAAGGGAAGAATGCGCTAGATGGAAACCAAGAAGCAAAGTGTATGTAATTATCTTGGATAGCATTTGAGGATAAATGTTGTGAAACGTCATCTTCTTTCCTATGAAAGATGTATTTCTGTGCTCCAGTCCAACTTTCACACAGTGGGTGATTCAGTAGCTCTTTAAAATAAATGATTCATAGGTGTGTAACACATAAAAACTTCTCCAAGAAATTCAGTTTGTCCCTGAAAGTCTAGATAAAAATCTTTTAATTGTGACTGATAAAACTCCTAAAGGTCTGTGTGATTTAGCAATCATATATTAGTAATATATTAAAATATATCTTATGTTCAGTATTTACTTTGACTGGGACCATGAAGAGAATTGATTATATAGAAAGTAATAGGCATAAGCACTTTCAATTACATGGAGATCTGGACTGCCTAAAAAACTCTTTTCTGGTTTTTAAGCAAATTGTAGCTTTTAATAATTGTTGTTAACAATAATGTTTTAACAACAATATTTTTTGTTTGTTTGAAAATCAACAACTTTCATCATGCATTTAGGATATAAGTTTTTTTATCCCTTCCCTGTGAGTTAGGGATAGATGTCTGGGACAGACCTTGCCTTTATGTATTGGGGTCACTATGTATACTAATACTTCACACTAAATGAGAATTTGATCAAAATTTTTTACAGAACTTTTGTCCATTAGTTAAAAGAAAAACAGATTTCTGGGAATGGTTGATATATTTTTTGATTCCACATTCTGAAAGGTAAAAACAAAGTAAAATGAGATATCTCTGCTTATTATTTTTAAATGAAAAAATATTTTCATCCAGAATGTTTCAGAGAATCAACAAAATATAATGATCAAAAAGACTGAAATGCATATGAAACCATTTTAATGACTGAAACTTTGACTGACATGAACAAAAAAAAAATCAGTTTACAAAGATGCAGAAGATTTGCACCGTGAAAGACATTTTTTCTTGTAAAGAGAACACTGCTGATACTTAGCTCAGCCTAGAACCCCTTGTTAATATTATTCAAATCATCAAGGGAAATTGCAGAGCACGTTGTTTGCATAAGCCTTTCTTTCAGAAGATGTTGGATACTATAGATTAGTAAAGCCTTTGTCTAGATAGTGTATATTTCTGTCAAAGACTGGACTGTAGGAAGGATTCAACTCTTCATGACATGAAAGTGATCATTTTGTTGGAGAGAAATATGTATCTTTGTATCATTTTTGCATTAATTAATTTGCTGTTGCTTGAAATTAAGCACAACTTTCAAAATGGGCAACGATCCCATTTTTAGTGAGAAAGAGAAAAGTGTGGGGACGCTTCCATAGCTACAATGTGGATTATTGTATGTCAACCTCATGTATCCTATCAAACCAGTATTAGTCCAAGAAAGACCTTTTTTGAAACTTCTTTGCTATCAAATAAGGATTCAGTTTTCCATAATTGTACTGGTAAAGTACCCAGGATTACTGCAGGATTATGCTATGAATGTGTTCTATTTTAATGTCAAATCCAGCTCTTCAGTTACCATAAACATCTTCCACTAAAGTCAGAGGAGTTCAGCTTTTCATATTAACTGAATGAAGAATTAGCACACGTCCCACCACCACTATTCAGATGAAAAGACTTATCTTATACATTGTTACTATCTTATAATAATGTTAGGCAATGCTGATGCTGATCAGTCAAGGAAAACCAAATTATGTTACACACCAGATGAGGATTAGTACAACTTACCAATCAGGCCATCTGACAGAAGGAATAATTTTGCCCCACTCACTAGATAGTTGTTAAAGGGAGAGGATGTGAGAATCCCTAGAGTGAAGGCAAATAGCCCTTTTGACTTACCATAACACTTCAAAGGACAACTAAGAGTCACAGACTATGTCACCAGTCACCTAAGCTGCAACTTCATTATCAAGAGCTGCAGGGTACGCTAACTCTTTGTCTACTGTGAATATGCAAAGCCAAGGCAAAGGAAGCTTTCATAAGATGTTAAACAGTGCTGTGGGGGACTCTAGGTTCTTTTGGAGCTTTTGGGGCTCTGGTGCTTTTGCTTGTTGCTATGCTGTTCATTGATGGTATTAGGGCAAGACCTTTTACTCTCCAGTTTTCTTTCTTATGATTCCCTACCCCAGCAGTCTTTATAAACTCCTAAATGTTATTCAGAAATAATTTCTTCCATTTAGCCAAGGTCTTTTGTTATTTCTGCCACATCACATTCCCTCCTGCTTATCATGGTCTTCAAATTGTCTGGATTTATTTCTATGTTAGGTCAAATGCAAGTATCACATTGTTCATCTTCTCATATCTCCATTTGAAAACTTAACTGGCCAGTTGGCTTTGGGGCCTCCAGTACTTACAAAGAGTGCCTCCCACTGATTTACTGAAACAACTTTGTAAATTACCATGGGCAGCAAAAAAAAAGGAATATCTGCATACAGGGTGAAGTACAAATGATCCAGTCTACACTTACAGGACAGCATAGTTCAGAAGGTCTCCTGTAAGGTGGAGTAGATCAAAACACATCAAGGATATGTGTGTGTCCTGGTTTCGGCAGGGATAGAGTTAATTTCCTTCCTAGTAGCTGGTACAGTGCTGTGTTTTGGATTTAGGAGGAGAACAAAGTTGATAACGCACCGATGTTTTAGTTGTTGCTAGGTAATGCTTACACTAGCCAAGGACTTTTCAGCTTCCCATGCTCTACCGACTGAGAAGGCTGGAGGTGCACAAGAAGCTGGGAGGGGGCACAGCCAAACTGGCCAAAGGGACATTCCATACCATGTGACGTCATGCTCAGTACATAAACTGGGGAAAGCTGGCCGGGGGGCCGCTGCTTGGGGACTGGCTGGGCATCGGTCGGCGGGTGGTGAGCAATTGCACTGTGCATCACTTGCTTTGTGTATTATTATTATTATTATCATATTATTATTATTATCATTTTATTTCAATTATTAAACTGTTTTTATCTCAACCCATGAGTTTTTCTCACTTGTGCTCTTCCAATTCTCTCCCCCATCCCACCGGGTGGGGGGGAGTGAGTGAGCGGCTGCATGGTGCTTAGTTGCTGACTGAGGTTAAACCACGACAGTGTGCCAAGTGCACCATCAGGATACTGGTTTGTATATTTGTGTCCACATCAAATACTTAAATACAGTTTTTAACATTTAGTGGATATGCAGTACTGTATACCAGAATGGAGAGATCCTTTAAGGCAAATTACAGTTTGTAAATGTCCAATTTTTTTTTTTACTGTATAATTAGACTTCTACAGATTTATTTCTTTTTATTTAAAAAAGAAAAACCCTGTCTTGCTCCTTGTGTACTGCTTGAATAGAGGACAATTGTGAGGTTTGTGTGCCAAGGTTTAGGTGGGGGGGGGCTGCAGGGGGGGCTTCTGTGGGAAGATGCTAGAAGCTCCCCCACATGTCCGATAGAGCCAATGCCAGCCGGCTCCAAAGACGGACCCGTTACTGGTCAAACCTGAGCCAATCAGTGATGATTGTAGCACCTTTGTGATAACATATTTAAGAAAGGGGAAAAACCTGCTGCACAACAGCAGCCAGCAGAAAGGAGTGAGAATACGTGAGAGAAGCAACTCTGCAGACACCAAGGTCAGTGAAGAAGGAGGGGGAGGA
>NW_008795259.1:8749517-8751759 GCF_000699145.1 Aptenodytes forsteri | reverse complement strand
CCCAGTCCCCGTCCCCCTGTGCTGCTCAGGGGGAGGAGGTAGAGAAATCGGGAATGAAATTGAGCCCAGGAAGAAGGGAGGGGTGGGGCGAAAGGTGTTTTAAGATTTGTTTTTATTTCTCATTACCCTACTCTGATTTGATTGGTAATAAATTAAATTAATTTCCCCAAGTCAAGCCTGTTTTGCCCGTGATGGTAATTGGTGAGTGATCTCCCTGTCCTCATCTCGACCCATAAGCCTTTTGTTGTATTTTTTCTCCCCCCGTCCAGTTGAGGAGGGGGAGTGATAGAGCGGCTTGGTGGGCACCTGGTGTCCAGCCAAGGTCAACCAACCACAACAAACCTAGTACTAGGTCAAGTCTGTGGCTAGAGAGCTGCAGATCTGTGGCCAGCGGAAAAGACAGACAACAGAGGAAAAAACGATGAAATGAAATAGCTTAAGACTGAAGATGTGAATATCCTGATTGGTATGCAATTAAATTCTGTGTTAAAAAGCAAGGAACAAAAAATGCATGCAGTTGGAGACTGAATGCTTAATTCAACATACTAGTTTTAGACTGATGTAATGTCTTTTATATGAGCAGTATCATGCTGACATGAAAATGTAATACTGAAGGTTAAACCTCAAGCATGAAATTTGACCATGACAAAAATGTCCTAGAAATCTAGCATAAAGCTTGCAAAAGTTCTGTTTTCAAAAGTGCCCAAGTCATTAAGAAGACCAATCCTATTTGCTTTCAAAGAAGTTCAGATTATTTGGAAAATGACACTTAGTCTCAAGCTATTTGGACATTTTGAAAACTGTATGATCTATAATGCATTGCAATTAATGCACAGTGTATTCAGATTATTTTCTTCAATGGTTAAAGTACATTCTTCTGTGGGCTGAGCTCAGCTGTAGAGTTGAATGTTACTTAATTTGAGGAAAATGTTAAAACAATCTGACTGCAAATTTAAATTAACCTGAAAATGATTGAAAGTTGACCTGTCATATAAATCTGTTTGATTGGAAGTTGAATTAATGTCTATCTTCTATATTTACATTAAAAAAAAAAAAAAAAACTACTTGTTAAATTACAATGAAGGAGTAGATAATCAGTGATTTCTAAACATCTATTAATTATTTTTGAGTGTCAAGCAGCAACATTTATACATTATCTTCCCACATAAAGACATAAATGTCCATTCATCTTTCTGTCTTTCCATCCCTTCAGTTGTCTGTATCCCTCATTCTCACAGTTCTCGGCATCCATGCTAACTCTGAACAGGTCTGAGGGCAGATAGTCTGCAGGATAATCTGCTGAGATCTCAGGAATCATTCAAAAAGAATGACTCATGCAAGTCAAAATTTGATTAGAGCCTAATGCTTCTACCTTTATACACCAAGTTCAAGGTAATTTAATCCTAGAATTTCTGGAAAGCTAAACCTGTTATTTTTACATCATAAATATAGTGTGTGGCATTGCTTCACATTTGTAAATAAATAAATATATATTTCTACATTTTCTAAACATGGCTCATCTTTTTAATTACGGAATTAAAAACACTCCAAAATGCTCTGTGATTATATTGCATACTAATAAGAAGATATAATAATTTTGAAGCCTTTGCTCATTTGAGCATTCCCTTAGCTGGATTTCAATTTTGGTAACTAAGACTGCCTATAATGGAGTTTCATTTTGATATGGTATGTTTTCTCTGGCAAATATGTATCCCAGTGTTGATAGGTACACTGATAAAATCTGTAGATTAAATGCACAAGTGAAGAGATAGGTGAAATTATCAGACAGGATCACTGGAATCTCTTGTGATGAAGAAAATTCCAGATACTATAGTATAAATTATGGTTGACAAGCTTTCAGGTTTGCTTTCCTTGTTTTTTTTGGCTACAGCAGCAAAACAATTACCCAGGACTGTTTCTGAAAAAGTTCAACCTTTTCTACGAAGTATTTCACAAGTGCAGACAAAGGTAAGTATCCAGTCTTATACCCCTTAGCTCATAGGTATCATCACTTACACCACTGGAAGGACTAACATGCACAGTGATAAAGATAAAAAATTATGATCTTGTGTTTACATCATGAGTATTAGTTACTTCAGAAATTTGAACTGAATTCTCTACCTGTTCCTCATAAGATCAGTTGCTTTAGTACTGCTAGAGTAAATAGACATTCTGTAACAAACAAGTGGAATATCTTCAATAATTTGATTTATAGAATCATAGAATCATAGAATCATAGAAT
>NW_008795259.1:8741485-8748746 GCF_000699145.1 Aptenodytes forsteri | reverse complement strand
GAGGGTGCCCTTGATCCCACTGTCTATGTCGTTGATGAAGATATTAAACAGTACCAGTCCGAATACGGACCCCTGCGGGATACGACTCATCACCAGTCTCCATCTGGACATCGAGCCATTGACCACTATCCTCTGGATGCGACCATCTAACCAATTCCTCACCCACTGGACAGTCCACCCATCAAATCCATACCTCTCTAGTTTAGAGAGAAGGATGCTGTGGGGACCGTGTTTTGGGAGACTTAACGTCATTGAAAGGTTTTGGTTATCAAATTTCTAGTTGTGCAAGGACTGAAAGACTGGAAATCTAAATTAAAAAAGAGAAAGAGATAACTAAATATCCATTGTTATTAGAAATCTATAGCTGTATTCACAAGTGATGAGTAATAAGATATAAATCAGAATAATTTATGTTATCTTGTATTTTTGCAACTCTGGTTAGGGAATCTGAGTAAAAATTAAATCGTAAGCTGTTAGAAAAGACTTGAATAAATAGTTTACACTAGTTTGGTCCTACCCTAAATTAAAATTTCTTTTCCTCCTTGATGTGCAAATGTATCAACTTTTGCACATAGGTAGAGATCTAAGATGATATGTGAGTATCTGAGTTTCTGACTTGCACTTCTTAAAGCCTCACTGCTAAGCTGGTCTCTAAAAAAAATGAAGAAAATATAAATACCATGAAAGGGTTTGTGAAAGGCATGGTAAGGTCAATAGAGAACAGATGCTCTCTGAATATCAGCAAACAAGACACATGTGAAAATCTTATGCTTGTTTTCACTGTCATGTTATCAGAAAAAATATTCAGGTTAGTTGACATCAGAGAAAGGAGGGAACTGTTGAAATGGAAAAGTTGCCAGTGGAGTTCTTGCGCATTGGTAGTTACCATTAAACTAACCTGTCAAGAAAGAGGGACATGGTAAACTGACATAATTAACATTTGTTTTTAATTAGTATCACCGTTGCTATTAAGAAAAATGAAGGCCTGGAGAGAGTTCAAGAAGAGATGAGCTATCCCACTGTAATTACCACAACTCCCAGCAGGGTCCTTCTCATCTGGTTAACGTCACAGCAGGACAGCTGTCCTAGCATGCATCTATCTGCCAGAGTCATGGGGATAAAGCAAAGGTGCTGACTGATAAACACAAAGGTGCCTTTAATATTTAAAGTATCTGAAATTTGCAGCTATACTTCATAATTTATATGCATTTTAATTGAAGAGGTACATTTGGGGTAAAGGGCTAAAGGAGAGAAAGAAAAACTGTAAAAGTTAAATTTATACAATATAAATACAAAAGAATTTTCTGGAGAAGAATTTTATTCCACCTAAAAAAGCAGAAGAAATGTACTAAGTGATCAAATTACAATATCTAATTAATTTTTTTTGCACTACAGTGGTGTACTGGCTTTGACTGGGCTAGAGTTAATTTTCTTCATAGGAGCTAGCATGGGGCTATGTTTTGGATTTGTGATGAGAACAGTGTTAATAACCCACCAATGTTTTAGCTATTGCTGAGCAGTACTTACATAGTGTCAAGGCTTTTTCTGCTCCTCACACTGCTCTGCCAGGGAGTAGGCTGGGGATGCACAAGAAGTTGGGAGAGGACACAGTCAGGATAGCTGACCCCAACTGACCAAAGGGATATTACATACCATATGCTGTCATGCTCAGTGGTAAAAACTGGGGGGGAAGTTTGCTGGGGTTGCCATTGCTCAGGGACTGGCTGGGTATTGGTCAGCTGGTGGTGAGCAATTGGGTTTTTTTCACCACTTGTTTTTCTTGGTTTAGTTTGTTGGTTTTGGGTTTGTTTGTTGTTTTGGTTTTTTTTTAATCCTATTAAACTGTCTTTATCTCAATGCACAAGTTTTCTTACTTTTGCCCTTCCAATTCTCTCCCCCATCCCATTGCAGGGGAGTGAGCGAGCAGCTGTGAGGTGCTTAGCTGCCTGCTGGGATTAAACTGCAACAAGTGGCTTTCCATTTCTGTATTTAAATATGAGGTAAGTTTTGTTCATTTTTTATTTGGTATTGGATGGACATTAAACAATAACAACTTTATTAGTCACTTGCATAGAGAGCTTAGGACAACACTATCTTGTCACTGAGTTAAGCAAGGTCAGGGGTTAATGGTTCGCTCAGTGGTTAATGAGTGAGGTTTCCAAAGCTACTCAATCACTTTCAAGGTTTCTTCAGTAAAGGGTAGTTCACTCTACTTTTACTTTGCTTTTACTTTACTTTTATCTTACTCTTACTTTACCCTACTCTACTCTAACTTACTTTTAAGAAAAAGTTTCTTTTACATCATCCTACTGGAGCTAAAAGAATTTCTTTTCTGTTGGTTTTGCATCCAATTTGACAAAGGAGAATGAAGCCATTATCTATCCTGGATATTTCATGCAACGTATGCTCTGCTTGTCAATCGTTAGGCTCCACAATGAGCTATAGTCTCCAATACAATGTCCTAGTATAACTGCAATGTACCTTCTATCTTGAGTGTTAATAAACTCATTGCATGACCTGATGCCATTACAATTTTATTTACATAATGTTAAAAATATTTATGATAACTTTGTTCTTTCAGAACTTTTCAACAGGCTATTGATTCCTCTACAAAGAATTAATTACTTAAAAATTCATAAACAAGCAGCTGTATTTGTTATTTTGTCAATAAAGTTTAATATAATTTAATTTTGAAATTGCAATTAACTTTTTATAATTGGCACATACTGTAAGTTTCAGTCCAACATAATTTGATAGAACATTATTTCATTAGGACTTTAATTAAAATGCGTTGGTGTAACCTCAAGGAGGCTCTTTTACAAATATTTCTCTACTAGGACAGAGTTTGAAAGAGCTGAGGGGGTCAAAAGTGTTTGATATATTTTCAGCATTGCAGTTTCAGTGGTTATACCGAGGTAACCATGTTCCTACTTGGGCTGGGCTGATGGATTTTTTTTTTTTAAAAGGAAAAAGGGATCCTTTGTTTGACAAAATTGGTTGGCTGGGATCTTTCCCTAAGCAAAATAACTGAAAAAAGTCATGCTGAATAGCCTATTGAACTCTATGTTAAATTGCTAAAGAAAGTAATCTGAGGATTGGTCTGTTGAGAGTACCTGTCAAATGGAAGTGGCAAGCTAAGGCACAGTATGTTCCTACTCAGAAAAGAGTAATCATGTATTCCACTTTCCTTCCATTTTTTAAAATAAATTTTTGCAGAATACCTGTTACCACAATATCTTAACAATGGGAAATCAAGCTGATTTCTTGCTGCAGCCCTGTCACAGTCTCTGCTCTGCATAGTCCTGAGCTATGTCTTGATAAGGAAACAAACATCCTCTGTGAAATTCATACAGGGAACTATGCAAATGTATGGATGGTTATCCTCTCTCTAAGTGTATTTCTAGCCTGGCACTGAAGTGTCTTCCTAATTCCAGAAACCTGTTCATGGGGCTATTTTCTCCTTGAAAATGGAAATAGTGTTGCAATGGTGGAAATAGGTGCCACACCTGAGGGACAATTGAAGATGGGAGCTGTTTTTGTGGAATGTCCTGGTAAATTCTCACTTAAGAATATGATTTGTTCATTAGAAAGAAAGAAAGAAAGAAAGAAAGAAGGAGACAATCTTTGTTTTCTGGGAGGCAATAGGAAGTCTTTATGGCATCTGGAAAAGACAAATATTCATATATTCCTGTGGACACCAGAAAATAATATAGAAGTTGAAACACATGCGGCTGTATCTGTCTATCAGATTCCAGTCTAAAATTCACTATCAAGAGTTAAGGACCCAGCCTCCCTGCACAGACTATGGAGACAATTAATGCATGTTTACATGGATGAGCCTGGTATGATCTCAGGTATCTTTCCCCAAAAGCGTAAGTTATGGGTTTGATCTTGGGGTTTTGGTCTTTTTTTTTAGATATTTAAGAGTTTTTATCTCAAATGAAAGAGAAATATTTCATGCTAAAATAATTACAAACTTCTAGAATCTGAATATATACCCTGAAAACAGAAAACATGCTATCAGGATCAGAAATTAACTACTGATTTTTTTTCACTTCACCAAAATACACCACCTACATTATAAATGTTCTTGCCACAGGTGTGCAGCAGATGAAAAACAAACTGATTGTAGAGTATGGCACTTCTGTTTCTCCAATTCATTCAGCCAGTGTTGCTCATCTTGCATATTTATTGGAAAATTATGCAGGTTTCTACTGACAGATTAGCTACAGAAGTGTTTAGGGACAAAATGTACCTCCAATTACCCTTCTGCAATCTCCTGAAGTCAGTGAGCCTGGTTTAACTTTATTGATGAAACAGTGAACAGAATCTGGTCCAGTCTCATTATATTTGGCATAAGTGAGGCAAAATTACTGAAGATTTACAGCTGAAGCTTGAAGCTCCATTCATGTTCAGCTTCTGTTTCAACAGTTTGTGTCTGAAATCTCTAGGTTATATGTGAGTTAAAGCAGAGAGGCAAAATTCTTACATGGCAAAGAAAATGGCAAAACCACATTGATTAAAACTGGTCAGAAGTTACATCTCAACATTTAACTGTGTTGCTAAACTAACAATTTTACTTTATTACGAGAAGCAAGAACCAAGCTGCGTAAGCCAGTTATCCTATCAAAATGTTTCCAATATTGGCTTTTATAGGTCAGAGCACAAACTGGGATGTTTGGACACCTAAAATTGTTTATCATATGAAAGGTCAGTACATCTTAAATGATTGGTTAAATGCTTTATTTTATCTTTCAGAACAATTTCATTAAGTCTTAGAAGTTCTTTTATTTCTGTATATTCTGCTTGGGACTGCACTAATCAAGCTAAGATAACCAGATCAAAAATTTAAAAAAAAAAAAAAAAAGTAAAAGCATTAAGAAGGGTCTGAGACCATTTTCTCTGCCCCTTAAGGGCTTTGTGGGAGGATGGGATAATTTGCCTATCTTTCTGCATTTTCAAATCAGCGGTGGTAGAATGAACTGTAGATTGATGATCATGTCTTTGAGCAGAACACTTTATATTTAATTCTTTCATCAGTTTGTACTAGCTAATTATGTGTGAGGAGTTTTATTCTTTGCTTTCAAAGACTTGTCAATGTGTGGGATGACAGTACTGAGGAATAGAAAAATTCTTTTTAATTGCTCTCAGCACTGAACACTCCTTTGGGCATAGCTGGAATCCGCGATAATTTGATTCTCATTGCCCTGACTATGCACTCACAGGGAACTGAAAGATCACAGTCAACCCTACAGGTTGGTTTCCACATTTGCACAAAACTTTCAAGATATTGGTTCTGTTTTAAAAACAAAGGTAATGTTAAATTGCCGGCAATTTCAAAGCTCTCGTCATCTATGTTGTTGCACATGGGAATCGGTAGGCAGTCAAGTACTGAAGTACTTTCTGGTATATTCTCTACAGAGAATTTTTACGCAGAGCCTACAGTTCATGAGCACTTCATGTAAATAATACTTGGCCTAATTTGCTATGTTTGCAAATTATCTTTTCTGTGAGCCACTTTTGGAAATAGACAGTAAAGGCAGAGAGTAACTGAATCACAGTACTAATAAAGTCCAATCCTGTCCTTCTATTTTCTGGTTATACACTTTAATCCAGGTCCCCCAGGTTTAGAAGTGAGTTACAAACCTTTGGATTAATTCTAAATATTATTTTAGGATTGCATGAAGGATAACAATAATAATTTCTGTATGCAATTTAGAGTTCTTTTGTACTGTTGTTGCATGTAGTTCACTTCATTTATCATATGCTGTGAAAAAAATGGGTAACAGCCCATTATGAACTTCAAGGCATCAGATTAACAACAGAGTTCTTCTGATGTGTTACACCTACCACAGATGTTTGCTTCAACGTGATGAATTCAGGAGAAGGCTAAAGCTGCCGTAGCGGTAAACTGCATGGAGAAGACTCCAGTTAATACAGTTATATTAAACATCAAAACTGTCAGAAGATGTGCAAGTGTCCGACCGTTCATCTGCAATTCCTGTTATTTAAACATCCGTTCTCTGGTAAAGAGTATTTAATTCTACTATGCAAAAAGAAATAGATAAAACAAGTGGGACAGGAAATAATTGAAAGAGCCTAGAGTCTGGTAGGTAAGGCAGTCTCCTGAAAGACAGAAAATGCAGATTTCAGTTCCTTTGAACAAAAAAGGGATTGTACTTACCAGCAAGCTATAGGATAAAAAAAAGTCCA
Source organism: Aptenodytes forsteri (assembly GCF_000699145.1). Lineage (NCBI taxonomy): Eukaryota > Metazoa > Chordata > Aves > Sphenisciformes > Spheniscidae > Aptenodytes > Aptenodytes forsteri. The sequence continues at coordinate 8,742,533 of NW_008795259.1, read as the reverse complement.
AGGCCACATCACCACTGTCTATGTTTCATCTTGTTTAGAGTCCTACTGGTAGCTTCAAAGGAAGTGGAGAAATCAGTGATGAGACAATTCCCCATGGGGAGAGCTTTTAGAAATTTGTTTATGAAGAACACAGAAAGTCTGAATTATCTAGTCAGCAGGAGAGACTGAGGAAGGGCTTTAGACGGATTACGGATGTTGAAAAGACCCTATTAATGCTCTTAAGGTTGTACATCATGTACAGGAGAAGAGGAATAAAGAATCAGATCATAAGGATATCTCATATAACCCCCTCTTCAAAATCTTCCTCCAAGTCAGCATTTCTGATAAAAGCTTTTCAACTGTTGATGGGAACTTCTGAATCTACTTATTTTAACCTGGAGCATCTTGGTGGTGACATGCACCTGCAAACTGTTATTCTGTTATGCTGCAAACTGTTAGCTGTGTATCAAACAGACTGAGATGTTCTTATCTAAATCTATACCATTGCTTTCTTCCTGAACCTTACCAAAGCTAAAAGAAATTTTGATTATTCCATACAGAACAATTTGCTGAAAATGACATGTTTAAAGTTCATTATACAGACTACTTTGTGTAAGAACAATATTTGCAGCAAGACAATTTCAGGGAAGGAAAGAAACTAAAGGTGGCAGTGGAGAAATAAATTAGCAAATAGCAAAAGAGCTCTTTCAAAGAGGGATTTTTCCACTTGAATCTGAGGTTAAAAAGATGCTCTGACTCCCTCTTGTACATTTGGTATAGTATAGGTTCTCATAACAGTTCAGAGAGCTGAGATGTAAAACAAATTGAAATGTTGTTTGCCCAAGAGCTAGTATTAAAGGTTATTTAAACTTGCTTTCATTTGTTCCCCTGGGACTTTGCTTTTTGTTTCCAACACCTGAGTCTGTATTTGTGTCATTTTAATTACAAGGCAAATACTGGCATTGTAGTACACGTAACTCAATGTGCAAATCTGCAATCTGAAAATACATCTCTGTGGTATATTGACAGTGACGTGTCAGGGCACTGTGAGGGCCGGTGGCTCCCTGGG
>NW_008795259.1:8726707-8741465 GCF_000699145.1 Aptenodytes forsteri | reverse complement strand
TGATGTGTGATGTGTCAGGGCACTGTGGTGGCTCCCTGGGGTTGGGCACCGGCAGTGGGGGGCTCCTTGCAGGGCAGCCGGGGGCACCGGGACAGCCCCAGGCCTGGGCATCAGGCACCTCCCTGGGGATGGCACCGAGGATGGGCGCATCAGCGGGTAGGAGGTGCAGGCCCAGGCAGGACACGGCATGGCAGCAGCCACCGCTCAGGCTGGGCCCTGTGGTAGAACCTTGGCTGTGAGCAGCTGTCAGGGCTGGGGGGTGGGGATGCTCTGGCCCTGAGCCCCGGCAGCCAGACCCCTGAGAAGGGAGTGCATTTTGCCAGACATGCAGGTGTCCTTGTGGGTTGACATGAAGTGATGCTTCAAGTCACCTATGTAGACTTGATTATTGGAGAAATAAAAGAAATTGTTACTTTGAAAGTGAAACATTGTTTTAAAGAAAGTCAGCGATAATAGCATCATCTTACTTTTTTTTTTTTTTAATGAAAGTTACACCTGCAAGATAGAGACCTAATCCCCTGGGTTTTTCCACTGCATTCAGTGTGATTAAATTATGGATTGATTTGCTCCATAGTCTTCTTTTCAGTGTGTTCTGCTCACATCAAATTCACAGTAAAACTTCCACTTACAGTGCTTGTGTTCTGTTTTACTGATATAGTGGTTGCTTCCCTAGATTTCTTTTGGACCTGTGGAGGCTCCATCACTGATGGTTTTTATCCTGTTAGATAAAAACCTGCTTGGAATTTTTTAGTTATCACAGCTCTTGTCTTGACAGTAGGGTGGAGCAAGTGACCTACCAAGGTCCCTGGTCTTCCACTTTCACGGGATGCACCAGTTCTGAAGAGGAAGGAAGGGGATGCACACAGTCCTGCATGCACCTAGTTCCCAACCCTTTGTGTCCATATAGTGATACAAAAAGGTAGGGAAGCTGTTGGTTTGGTAAATTCCTCAGCTCGCATTTCTGTTTCTTTATTCCTACTTACATCCAATGTGTGGAAAAGAGAATTAGCCATATATTGAACGGGGAAAACTATCAGCTGAAATCAGTGAAGTATATACACTTTACACCAGCTGGGGAATCTGCCTCAGTGTGTTTCAGCATTTGACAGAAAAAGAAGCAGTTTGAACTGCAAGTGTTTTCATATGCTGCTATGCTTACCTCCTCAGATATTTACATTTTGGGCAATTGAATTAATTGCCTAGAAAAGACCACTCTCAAAACACACACAGCAGGTGCTTCTTCAACTTAGTTTACATTAATTGCTTTCTTTGCTGCTTCAAGAGTCAGCAACACACAATACTTTACAATTAACCTGTCTTGTCACAATGGTTACTAAGTGAATCCTGTTTATCCATGATGCCAGTGATTGCTGATGTAATTGGTTCTGGAGCTAAGGAAGAGGACTGGGACAGATCTGAGTCTGTTTGATTCAGATCCCATGCTGAAAAACACATTGACTGGACAGGCAAAGCTAGAGGTTTGTAGATCAGTGTTTCCTCCCAATTAAGAAAGTGAAAAAGACCAGGTTCAGTGAAAAAGATCAGATGGCTATTGATTCAGCTGCAGTCAGTACATTTAGATGTAGCTATGAAGTCAACACAGATGCAATTAAACTAGCTTTAATGTATTTTGCCAACAGTATGGGGCTTATAGATACCTATCTGAGATGACAGTTGCAAAATGATTGCTAATCTGTAATTTACATAATGCAAATGAAGTGTCTAGTTTCTGTGTCTTTGGTTTTGTTTGTTGTTTTTTTTTTTTCCCTGATGATGACAAGGTGCTGCAAGTTTGAATCTTGCTATGCTCACTGGCTGAAGAGTATGATTCAGCATGAGTCAGTATGCAGGTATCCACTGCCAGGCTTTACACACTCCTCCTGTTTCTACACCCCCTCCACTAAAAAAAAAAAAAGGGCAAAACGAAAAAAAAACAGGGACAAATGACAACTGAAGCAGTAGAAACAAAATAGTTGTCTCAAGTGACTTTTTTATTCTAAAAATGAAGAGATCTGTTGTTATAGATCCTTGAGAGATCATCCAATACAGAGATCCATTTCAAGAAGGTATTTAACTATGTGCTTTCCTTATGTGTGTGTTTTGTCTTGCTGACCTCAGTGAGATACAGCCATGCATTTGAAATGCAGATAAATCTGATTGCTTTGCTGGAGAAAGATATGCCCTTTAATGGAGGTCTTGGTCTCAAATTAGCATTTGTTATTTTATATTTCTTAAAATAGTGCCTGACTGAGTGCCTGTTTAAGGGTATCCAAAGGTGTGTGTAATGAGGTTTATGGTTGTTTTGAACTGTGCACTTCAATCGTGCTTATTCAATGGTTTCCTATAGTGGGGAAGTCAGAATAGATTTGATGATAAGGAAGTGTAAAAGAGACCAGTTCTGACAGTGAAAGATGAACAAGCCTTTTAAAAGCCTGACATTTGAGATGTGTAAGCTCTTTAAAAGCCTGTGTGTGGGTATACCTGGCTCAGCTTTATCTGATCAGAATAACAGCTATCTTGTAAAAATATATTGATAAGAAAAAAGCAAAAACAAACAAAAAAATTTCTAAAATAATTTCAGTATAGCAATACTGGGGAGTTAATGGCATGGAAGAAAGTCTCCTCTCCCAAATAAAAGTTATTTGAAATGTGGACTTGAGATGTGGTTATCATTTATAAAGTTCACCGTTTATAAGTTCATAAGGAGAAAATTCTCCTTCTACCAAATCTTCACTGATAAACTAAAGGCTTTTACTGGGGGTGTGGGGGTAGGGCGTCAGTTGGTGGCCTAAGGCCTAAAGGTCAGTGGCCTTTGTTTTTTCCTAAAAAAACCCCAAAACTAGTCACTTTCCATTCTTTGTGGTATCGTTTCCAATTTTCCAATATACATAGAATTCCTAATGGAATTGAAGTTAAAGAAATATCCCAATAGTAAAGAAACCTTATTTTAACATAAAGTTTACAAGCCAATTCTGATCTCCCCTTCCGTGGTTTTTAAACTATTGTAAGGGTTTTTCTAACACCAATGAAGCTGTAGGTAACCAATCAGACTATCTGCACAGTGTTAAACATTAGATAAAAAATGGCAAGTTATCTAAAAGCTATCAACAATGTGCCTCCTTCTTTTCCTATTAATTTTGTGTTGAAAAGAATTGATAGTAGACCAATTTCATGTGCTTTTGAAAATGCTATTTCAGATGTTTCATCAAAATTTCAGCTTAGGTTTCATCATCATTCTGAAATTTAAGTTCTCCACTGCAAAAGGTTTAGAGATTATACTCAAATATACCACTAAACTAAAAGTTTTTGTGAATACATGTCTTTCAAGGTCTTTCTTTGCACAACACTTTGTGTTTGAGCTTTCCAGATTATATCAGGTACAAGGGAATGGAGTGATCTGTCAGAATGGTGTCATAACAAATTAAAAGAACACTTGTATGGCTGAGAACCAAAGTCAGTTCTGGGAAGGTAATCATTTCAATAGATTGTCTGATGATGATTGCTCATGGCTTGTTGATGCTGAAAGTGTAAGGCACAAACTGAGCCACCAAAGGAACAGTAGATTAACGAGGTGTTTCAGATAGTTCTTACTGAATGTAGGAAATGTGCAAGAAGAATTAAAGACAAAAAATTTTGAAAATCATGTGTTGTTTGTAGAAGACAGTGTCCAAGATGGTTCTATTCATATGGAAAAAGTAAGAATAAATAAATCTCTACTGTTTTTGTTCTACCTTGTTTGTCTTATAAATAGATGTCCAAAAACTTGCAGGCAACAGATGTTTTTAAAGCTTTTGGGAAGACACATGAGTAGACACAATTGGATTATTAATTTAGTAATGGGAGGCTGAAAAAGGCAGGATAGCCGTCTGATTTATAGATGATTGTGTTTCAAAACAGCATAAGGAAAGCAAGTAAAGAAGGAATTTCTCTCCCTTTATTATTCCATTGCCTCGAAAGTAAGCCTCGTATGAAGAGGAGAAGCTTCTTCTTGTACTTTCAACACATAAAGAAACAATTAATGAATAGTTACAAGGTAGGAAGGGAGACAGGAAGGCAGAAGGAAGGAAAGAAATGCAAGTGGACCTCTGGTACTCTGCCAGTACCAGAGGGAGACTGACAAACTGGAGAGTCAAAGGGTGGCACTAAGGTGGTCAGGGGGCTGGGAAACAATACACAAGGAGAGACTGAGAGATGTGGCTTTTTTTAGCCTGGAGATGAGAAGGGTATGGGGAATCTAATTGCTGGTTTTAACTCCATAATTGTGAGTTATAGAAAAGACTCTTCTCAGAGTCAAAGCCAATAGACAAGAGGCAGTAGTTATAAGCTGTGAAAAGGGAAAATCCATCTGCATATGCTGAAAAAGTCTTCATGATGAGAGTGGTAAACGCTGAATCAAGTTGGTAAAAGAGACTGAAAACTCTTGTCTGTGGAGGTTTTCAAAACTCACCTGGATAAAGCTCAGACCAACCTGATCTAACATCGAAGTTGATTCTGCTTTGAGCAAAGGATTAAACCACATAATCTCCACAGATTCCTTTCAAGGAAGATTATACCATGATTCTACCACTTTCTGTGTTCTTCAGCCTGTTGGAACTTAATGAACTTTTCCATGCTAAATGATTGTTTATAGTTGTACTGGTTTTGGCTGGCATGGAGTTACTTTTCTTCATAGCAGCTCATATGGTGCTGTTCTGGACTTGTGACCAAAACAGTGTTGATAACACAGGGATGTTTTAGTTCTTGCTGAGCAGTGCTTACACAATGTCAAGGTCTTTTCTGCTTCTCACACTGCCCTGCCAGAGAGTAGGCTGGGGGTGCACAAGAAGCTGGGAGGGGACACAGCTGAGACAGCTGACCCCAACTGACCAAAGGGATATTCCATACCATATGATGTCATGTTCAGTAATAAAAGCTGGGAGAAAGAAGTAGGAAGGGGGGACATTTGGAGTTATGACATCTGTCTTCCCAAGTAACCGTTACGCATGATGGAGCCCTGCTTTCCTAGAGATGGCTGAACACCTGCCTGCCGATGGGAAGTAGTGAATTAATTCCTTGGTTTGCTTTGCTTGTGTGCGCAGCATTTTCTTGCCCTATTAAACTGTCTTTATCTCAACCCATGAGTTTTCTCACTTTTACCCTTCCGATTCTCTCCCCCTTCCCATTGGGGGGCGAGTGGACAAGTGGCTGGGTGGGGCTCAGCTGCCTACTGGGGTTAATCCACGATAATAGTGATACCTTTTTACATTAAAAAAAAAAGCTTTGAAACACATACCATCCTTTAGTTTCTTGTGTAAAGGAGATCCATGCATAACACCAACTTTTTATAGCACTGTCATTCTGAAAAGACTAGAACTACTGATGAGTACCACTGTTTACCACAAGATAGCTTTCATAATGGCAAAATCATCTTCCTACAGGAAAAAAGCACTCACTAACCACTACAGTTAATTAGAATAAAATGTAAGTATAATAATTTATTTCATTTCCAGAAGTACTGCCTTTTTAGGAAAGAGCTATTTCAATTATCAAATATATAGCCACCAGGAGTCCACAATATTATAACCACTATTTTGCCTATTTTTATTTTAATAAGCAGGTTGAGCAACTTCAATTCAAAATAGTTTAATTATTCTGAAGCACTTCTGGAAACAGAACAAATGGTAGTTTAAGATCTTTGCAGGTTCATCTGGCACTGTTGGAAGCTATTGTAATTAGTCAATCTGCAAAAGCATTGTTAAAGTTATTTTCTTCAGCTTTAATATACTACAGTTTATTAGACAGTCTATTATTTATGCACTCCCTTGGGCCATTTAACATTTGCTTCAGTTAACGAGAATCTTCATCTTTATTTACAATACTGAAATACCATTTTCCTCCCCTCCCCCACAAAATGAATCAAAGCCTCAGAAATATACCCCAGAATAATATAATTTTGGAGTTATTAAAAGCAAAGGCATTCCTTTGCATCATTTTGTATTATCATCAAAGCTTCTTGAAAGAAGCTTAGTGAAATTTCATATATTGTGCATATCTTAATTAAAAACATGAGCTAATATTAAAAGACACTGAATGATTCAAAGTAAAGTCCATGTGAAGGTCTTGTATGAATGATAATGAATTTTTAAGATTTATAGAAATTCAGAATGCTATTGCACAATATTAAGGTCAAAGTTGCAGAAGAAACAGTTTCAGATCACCTTTGTCTCACTATCAAGAACTGTGCCCGTATTATGCATGATCATAACCCTTTAGTTCAGTTCAATTGAACTATGTCCTCTGAACAAGATTCTAGTGAAGTGAAAACAAGAGTTTAGCTTGCCAGCCAGAAGCACATGGTAACCTTTTGCCCAAAATCAGATCAACCAGAAATCTATTAAACATATAGAGTCTTTTTTATTTAGAGAGAGCAAAATTGCTTCTGCTGTATTGTGGTATAGAAGAGACAAGCCTTACAAAATGCATCAAGTTCTCTGCTTTTTCTGATGGAAAAACAAGGAAAAAGCTTTCTCCAGTAAAATTTTCTAATTTTTACCTACTGAATTAATAATATCAGCTTTTGTCCTCCAAACTATGAGCATGATAATGATATAAGTATCTAGAGCAAAAATGTTGAACTTGGGATACTGATATTTAAGTCAGAATATCAGTTTTGAGTTATTTTGCAAAGTCATAAATTGTTACTTCCCTCCTTGCCCTCCTCCTTACTTCTTACCTCCTCCCTTCCTGCCTCCAAATTCTGCAATCTTTGCTCAAATACAGGAGAAGAACTCATCATAATGACAATCCTTTTCTGCCTACCTTTGTTTAAACACTACAGTGAGAGAAAGCAAAAGACAAGGTCTGCACAGTGACTTACACTGATATTTGTTGCTATGTCCACTCCCATACAGGTGTCCTTATACAGCAATTCCAAATATTTTGAGCTCAAAGAGAGACTGGTTTCTTACCTTTCGCAGTAGTTTCAGATACACTGTACTGGTTAGCATACTGGTGCAAGAAGAATTCAGGCTTCTTACATCTGCTAGTGGTGGCTCTCTTTCTGCGCTGTTTATCTGGAGAAAGGTCATGACAGCATGCTGGGGCACCTGAGAAATTCTGTGACACCAAACAAGAAGCTGCAAGAATGCAGTCTAAATAGAGTCATGTCCTGTATTCTGTTCTACAGTTAATTTTGCCTTCTCTGCATTAATCTTCCTTATGGCCAATGCATTCATTATAAGTCTAAAATGCTGGAAATATGGTACAGCTGGTGATAGTGATTTTTTTATGGTGGTATGCTAATAATTGGTGAATGTTTGACCTTGTGGGTCATTTTCTACCACCCAGTACTTCTATCTGGCACTATTTTCAATCATTTGAGTGTCTGTTGGGGCAGGAGGGGACCATTTGTTTGCATGTCTCCTTGCTGTGTTTTTCCTTGGTAGCTAGACTGGAATAGAGAGCTGGTGTGTGGGATGGATCCCATGTTAGAGGAATGGGATGGGAGGGTACATCTGAAGAGAAGAGATGGAGGAGAGACATGAGTTTTTCAAACTTCTGTTACTTTTACCCAGATGACCTGTGGCACATGCCTAGTTCTGCGATGTGCATAGGGTCACACCTGGGGACGTGAGCCTACACCAGGGACTGGGTAATAGAGGCATGTCTAGAGGTGACTCACGAGGGGAAAGAGGCGTAAGGTAAAGGGTAAGTTCAGTGTCTCCTGTTTGGTGCGCCAGACTTAACAGATCTGCTGTGTAAGTATGCCTGAGTTGTGACCTTTTGTCCAGTAAAGGAATTCCAAATAAGTACATTTTGCCTGACAGTTGACTTATCACAGCATTATACCAAGCAATTTTACTACGGCATTTTTTCAGGATTTGGTGTGGGAGGAACATTCTAACTTAGGGAATTACTGTATGTAGCAGAAAACCTGCATAGCTTTATTGTATAACCTACAAGGCAGGTAATGATAAATGTAAGTATTTGTATTTGCTTTTCACAAGATACATGTTTCTTAAAGGAAAATATACAGATATGCAGGAGGAGGAAAACAAGAATCTGCTAAAGAAGTCCTTATTATAAATTATAGCCATAAATACTGTTACTCTGTAAGATGAATAAAATTGTCTAATTTGGCTGTAATTTTGAAGATTAAAGAGTTTGCAAGCAGTGATGTGAAGACATTAAAGTATATCACAAATCTTTCTGTGTACTTTTTAATAGCACATTATTAGCTAGTCTTATCAGAGAATGATGTCAACGGTGTCTATTATTTATTTTATATAATAATACTAACACAGGTTTATGTTCGATTTATCTGTGTGATATAATCTGATATTATGGAACAAAAGATAATAGACCTTTTATGCTCAGAAACTGAGCCTCTGTCCTGTATTCTGCAAATGTAATCTGTCCACAGACTCTTGTATATTCACAGGATAGTCTTTGTTATTTCAAGTATAATCTGGAAAAAAAAGAAAGATCATGAGGAAACCACATAAAATTATAGAAATAATCATGAGTTGTGCAAGTGTTAAAGTTTTTTCTTAGAATTATTTTGTAGTGATAAAAAATGAGTAATTCAATACAATGCAAACTAAAAAGTGATATATGATGATAATAACTATAACACAGTAGGCACTATTTTGTGATAGAACCCATCAATAGTAAGCCGCAATATTTTCTCACTTCTTTAAAGCTGCTTTGAGAGGAATGAAGAATTTAGTGATGAAGTGTAAGATGGTGTGTAAGTTGGTACATCCGTGAACATTTGTAGTGATAACTTTTAGAATGCAGATCCATAGAAGTTCATCTCTTCGCTTTTAAAGACCAAAGCTTTTTCAATGCATTTCCCTCCCTGTTGTGATGACTTTGGGGTACTCTGTGGCCATTTCCATAATAGACTGCTTAGACTGACTTTTCATTTTTATTTTATGTCTTAACTGCATTACATTTTATCTTCCTTGAGGCGTATGTGGAAAAGCTGGAGAGAGGAAGAGGAAAGGACTGATTCATTATCATAACCCTATTACTCATTCACTGACTTCTTAAGTGGCTGCCTGTATCAAAACATCAAGGGACATCAGTTTGTAACGCTGAATTTTTTAGTTTGTTTTGTTGCGGTTTTTTTTCTCATGCCAGTGTTCATTGACTTTGGCAGAGGTTTTGTCGGTTGCTCTTCTCCTTCTCCTCCCAAAATCCTGTGCCCATACTCTAATTTGTCCGCCTGGAAGCCATACAGTTGTGTTAGTAATGTTGTGCCTGACTGTCTGAAGATTTGCATAGGCAAAGTGCTTCAGTAATGGAGCTATACAGATCCCAGGCTATGGCTGATTTTTTTCCTGACCTGCTTGGAATCTGGGCAGAAGAGTTTAAATCAACTTCCACCCACTCAGGTAGACACGTGGGGGCTATTGGTTAGGGAAATGAGAGGGCTATTTGGTTAACTGTTACTTTGTCTAGACTTGTAATACAAGATCTGGCTTGAAATCTAATGCTGATATTTTGAACATAAAATATGCTATTGGGCCTCAGGGTTATTATTGTGGATTCCTATCAAAAAGCAATGCAATAGGGGATATCATAACTGTAATACAAACCAGAGAAACTGATGACAGTTGTGCATGACAAAAAAACCCTCACAGATACATGAAAAACTAAAATTCACAGCTCTTCATGCTGTTGACAGCTCATTTTTGAAAAATACTTGTTTTTTTAAACCAAAATATGTAAGCTTGTTGTTCTTGCTTGTGTGACAAGAAATTGTCACATCAAAGTGTGTATTTTTATGGTCTTGCACTTGGAGCTTTTTGGTACTTCAGTAATTTTGTTTCTTTCAAAATTATTGCATAAACACATGAATGGAAATGTTTACAGGGCCAAAGCTTGTTTTAGATCTTACGGTATAATAGTGTTCAGTGTGGGGAAGGTATAGCTCTTTCCCAGGATCATGGTCTCTTAAAGAAACAGGTCTTTAAAGAAGAGTGGACAAGCCAGGGAATGGAGGTAATTCAGGATGCTAACTCATGAACAAGGTAAAACTCAACTGTTGGCTGGCCCCAGGAGGGAGAGGAGATGTTGTGGAGCAAACCTGGAACCAAAGTACAGGTTGCAAAAAAATAGTGAGCATATACAAATTGAAAGGCTAGGAGTATGCAAGTTACAAACACAAATTCTCTTAACCTTCTTCTCAGCTAGAAGGCAGCAAACCTCTTTACAAGGTTAAAGTCTGTATGCCTAACCTTTACAGATCATGAAATGACACATTTGTTCAAAAGGTTGATCAGTCAAAAGGAAAAGGAAGATGTTCCTTGCAGTTGAGTTTATTTGATTTCAACTTCCAGAAGTGAATTCTCTTTATTGCTTTGATAATGGAAGAACTTTATAGCACTGTATTTTTGTTATCATGAAGATATTTACATACAGCGATCAAACTGAATCTTCTCTTTAATGAAATAAACAAATCAAAGTCTCAGAGTACTACTTACCAGGGATCTTTTTCTCCATCAGTTGGTTACAATCCATGGCTCTTTTTTTTTGTAATCCCTCTTTTTATTTTTTGTTTTCCCAACTTAATTTTAGAAAACTATAGACAGTGAAACTATTCAGACTGTCTAAATGTTGTTTCACCAAAGAGATTAGCAGAGATAAAATCCCATCTCTTTGCATTCTTCTACTACTCCTTGCTATTTCTTTATATATGTAACCATACATTTTTTGCTTTTCCTGTTAGTCGGGGCTCATGTGGAGTTCTTCATCCATTAAGATCTCACATACTTTAAAGGACAATTTCTTTGTCCTTTGGGACAGTTCCCTTGCCTTTTTCCAGTAAATAACCTAGACTGTGCTAAGTACATCCTACAAGTCTTACTCAAGGGCGAGGTCTTTGTATTTAGCTGTGCTGAAAAGAAATAGCAAGCAAGCATGTAGGTGAAGACAATAGCCGTAAATATCTTGTGAAATATACAAGATTTCTGCCTAGCATAACTTTCAAAGTGTATTCAGACTACATAACATTCCAAAAATTTTGTGATTAATTAATCAGTTTTAATCAGTGATTCTACTCTCAGATATTTTCTTTAAAAATATCAATGCTATTAAGAAAAATAGTATTCCATATTTTTAAAAGTAGTAAGATATTTGTTTCTCTTTCACTGTATCATTTGGATTGTGTCATTAAAGGCCATGTTATTATACATGGAAACCAGTGTTGATATACACATGTGGACTACCATGCATTTTTGCATTCTCTAGATCATTTCTAAAACTGTATATGGAATGCTTTCTATTGGAAAAAGTTTGCTGCACTATAGACCTGAAGATTTTGACCTTATTTATGCTCAGAGAAGCTTCTTTTAATAACAGGTTGCAGCAAGGCACTAGAATAAGCAGGTACCACAGACTTGTTACTGCTGTCTAGCTGACATACAAGAAGCAGGTAGCCAGCACCATCTTGCTTAAGCCTCTTTAATTTACCCTGTGGTCTAACTCTTCTGGGACCTCTGGAAGTGTACACTATACATATACAGAAGTGTATTCAGAACTAGAGCATAGAACAGCTCCACAAGTAACAGTGTGATCTACCTTACGTTATATAACCTCAATATGTTATTCGTCTGTATTTACAATAATCAGCAGCCCAGGAAAGTAATTGGAGTGTTTTAGTTCTCCAGAAGTGAAATCACTAGATTAATGACAGTTTAACCCACAGCTTACCACCCAACTGTTACCCTGTAATCAAACCTTGTAATCCTTGTAGTTATCTATATGATGTTAGGATGAAAAAATGGGCATCTAAGCTCTTGCTCAGGGGGCAGGGCAAAGATGAAACTGCCTTATAATTTGAGTTACTAGATGAACCTTCCCATGTATACTCTAATCTACGGCCCTTAAATTGACTCTAGTTGTTATTTATGATTCTATATTCTTGGAGAATTTCAAATCTATTTTTTTCTATTTTTAGATATAGTTTTGATCTGTATTTTTATCTTCCGCAATTATAACTTTTTTAATAGAAGATCTATAATCTTGTGTAATATTTAACACAAAGGTTTATTTATTTACATGTTATCTATAATTATTCTATTTAATGTTATTTCCCATAGTGAATATTCTTTTTATAAGCCACCTGCTTCAAATTAGGGTATAGCAATGTTTTATTTATACTGTATCTAATTGAAGTCATTCCGCATAAGGAACTTCCACTCATAGAGTTACTGAAAAAGGACATCTAAACACTCAGAAGGTAAAATGATAGGGAGTTACTTCTGTTAAAATAAAAGGAGGGTTCTCATGGGTAGAAGAGAGATTTAAAAGAGAGGGAGAATTGCCTGTCTTTAAAACTTAAGATAAAACAATCTACTTACTGTATCTAATTGAAGTCATTCCGCATAAGGAACTTCCACTCATAGAGTTACTGAAAAAGGACATCTAAACACTCAGAAGGTAAAATGATAGGGAGTTACTTCTGTTAAAATAAAAGGAGGGTTCTCATGGGTAGAAGAGAGATTTAAAAGAGAGGGAGAATTGCCTGTCTTTAAAACTTAAGATAAAACAATCTACTGCCTTCACAAGTACAGAGTCCTTTGATATCGCAGGTTGTTTTATTGTTATCTATTTGTGGAAGAAGTAGTGTTAAAATTATATTATCCTAGATTTTAAAGGCAGGATATTCTCTCTATCTTTAGAAGTATTTATGACAACAAATCCACATTATACTAAATTAATTTGATTAAGCTTCTTTAAAATTCCATTAGGCAGAAAAGACTTCAATATTGAAAACTTTTCTCAGATATAGAATAAATGGGGCTCTTCTGCCTTTTAGTTCTAGACCTATGGATTGGTAATGATTGTACATTTTTGTTTTCACAGTAGCATTGATTTATCTTAACAGTTTGCAAACATATAGTGAAGAACGAGCAGGCTAATGTGAAAGGGTGAAATCCCAAGATGGAGTCATTTTAAAAGAGGTCTTCATGTATTATACAGAACTTCTTTCAAACTGAGAAAGACATAGTAAGAAGTTCTGAAATGGGTTCAGAACAAAATCCTTTCACCCGTATCCCAGTCTTCACTTGTTTTTGAAATGATTATAATCTAAAATGTAAAAGTAAATTTTTGAAAACTCAGACCATTAAAAAAAAATGCTGGGTTTCTGGTTTGTTTTTTTTTTGCTTTGGGCCTGGACTTCAGAAGAATTGAATTTTGCAGGAGAGGCCACTGGTAAATATAGGGAACTTCATAACAGTCTTTAATTTTACAATTTTGCAAATCAAAATAGGCTGCCTAAGCAAGCCTAAATCACTCAGATGAGAATACATTTTTTAAATTTATATTTCAACTAAATTTGAATACCAAATCTTTAATATACTAGTGTAAAAGAATTAAATTCTAACACTATGGGTCTGGCCCTGAAATTGCTGAGAAAAAAGCACCAATTTCATTAACTCCTAATAAGAATAAGAGTTCAATATATACAATATAGTTGTTCGATATTTCCTGGAGACACTTATCATCTTGTAAAATCAATAATATAGAAATAAAAAATAATTAAAGCCTTATATTCACATACGATATCCAGATCTTATAAAATGTGAAACATGATGTGAACTTTTGGTGCTTTAAGACAAAATAAAAGGTAAGATTTAAGATCTGAGCTCATTTTAAAAGAGCAAATTAATTGTTTTTATTCATGACAAACTCTAAGAAGCATTTCTCAAATGATGTTTCACTTTCCTTGGAGAGTTTTTACATCTGATCTCTATTTACATCTCGATCTCTATGAGATTCTAAATTTAATAATAAAGCTAAACTAAATGAGGTATGGTTTCTCTTAAATGATTTAAGCTTGCTGCGATTATACAAATTCAATAAGTCTAATATGTAAAACCATTGGATAAGGTAAGAGAACAGAATAATAGATTAAATGTTTTTTTAGTTAAGAAAATTAGGAAGGAATATTTCCTGTTCTTATGGTGTAACTTTTCATTTAGACTGTTAAAAATCTATTCTTCAGAGAGAGAGTAAGCATTAATAAGGATGTATTGTATCTCTAAAGCTAATTAGTCATTTTAGTTTCTATATTTACAGTCTGAAATAAGGACTTATTTTTTAAAATATATTTCTACATAGCTTACTGAACTTTATTATGGAAATAAGGAAAATAGTATTTTTTCCCATTCCATTTTATTTATTCCTTTATTTTTAGTATGATTTATGGAACCAGATGTTTTATATAACAGAATTCCCAGTGATTTTCAATATCCTGAAAGAGAAAGCAGAACAAAATAGTTAGGATTCATTCCTGTAGTATAAGAACAGAAAAAGAGGGTAGTCTGACATTCAAATAATGTGCATGGCATGGACACGGAAAACATAAAAAATTATTTCTAATTTCTACAGCCATTACTATTTTCTTTCTCAGATATATTATAATCAAATTTTCTTCATATATTTTGAATTTTATGTCTACCTCATATTGATAGCAACAAAGACTACACTTCTGAGAAATTAAGAAGAAATTATGATAGTGAGGAGGAAATTCATACCATGTTTTTGAGATAGGGAGTGCAAGTAATTTAGGTATTCTTATATGTTCTCTGTTGGCTGCTGCCTCTTAATTGCCTATACAGAGTATTAGTCTCCTAACTTTGTTCCTCTTGGTCCCATATGAGCTAGATTCTCAAAGAAGGTATTTCAATATCCTCTTTATCTTCTTTTTTATGTACATTTCTTTGCCTTTTTCTGTCACGGCCATCATTGTACTATTGAGGCCCTT
>NW_008795259.1:8722019-8726689 GCF_000699145.1 Aptenodytes forsteri | reverse complement strand
GTGATTTAAGTAAGATTACAAAGGAAGCAATCTATAGCAGAACTAGCAATTGAATCCCGATGTCCTGAAGACTCACTGAGAATTATATCCCATTACAAATCCATCTTTTCTTCAGAATATTTTTATATATAGTTTTATTTAGTATCTGATGCAAATAATTTACACTGTTTTTCTCACTGATATTGATGGGTCAATGACAGGGGAAAGTTTGGGCCTTTCAGAAGAGTTTACTTTATTGATATTATAGCCTATGGCAAAACCAACTGTTCTGAAGTCTAGATGTCACCATTTTTTAGCAGAAGTAAGGTTTGCTGTCAGTCAGGTTGTCTGCTTAAAATCTAATGGCAGCATATTTCCTGGTGTACTTGTATATTTTCATTTTGTACAGACCCCTCATTCAGTACCAAACTTAAAAAAGAGCAAAAGATAAATATTTCAAGATACATACAGTTATGGTAGTCTAGAAATTAAATGCACAGGAATTACATTATACAAGATATGGAAGAAAAAATGGTCTCAGTTAAATCATAACTCTCCCAATGAAATTTAACAGAAGAAACAAGCCAAAGGTAGAATTGCTTCAATATCTAGTTTCTCAAATGAAAGCACTGTTTCGATTCTATTTATCATAAAGCAGAGAAAATTGAGTTGCTAGAATTGGTTGGAATAGGAAAACTGCATGAAGAAGAAGAAGAAGAAGAAGAAGAAGAAGAAGAAGAAGAAGAAGAAGAAGAAGAAGAAGGAAAAAAGCCAAATTACCTTAGAATTAGAAATTACAGACTGTCTAAACAGTGAGTGCATTTTCTAATCTAGTAATGAGCTTCTATAGGGTGACATTTATTGCCTTATGCAACACCATATGTTGCATGTAAAGGGAGTTACTTTCCATCATCTCTCACATTGAAAGTGAAGAAAAGCTTTGTCGAATCAACAGATCTCAGAGCTGTGACAAACCTCCCTGTCTGTGTGGGAATGTGTTGGCTGCCCAAATGAATGACTAGAATTTTAAAAGCATTTTATAAAGTTTTAAGATAATAAACTTAGAAGAATACACAGGGAGGGGAGTTGTTCCTCTTCCAAGCTGGTCTGTGTTTGACATCTTTGTCTGAAAGATATATTACTCATCCATCATAAAGTATTGTCACACTGATGATATATTAGTGTAATACATTATCAGAACAACATAATTCCTATGAAGTATTGATAGCTAGCACAGAGCTAGCTGGTGAAAGTTGGTTATAAAGACCCAGCACTTTTATGGTATTAAAAAAAAAAACAACAAAAAACCTCTTTCTTTCAGGAGTTGAACACTAAAAAGAACCTGTGAAAAGGTGATGATTATTTTAAAATTTGATATGTGGTAATGCATTTTCTGTGCTTTAGAAGTATGAATTCTAGTAGTAAATCCAAGTAAATGTTTGTGGTCAGACAGAAAAGGTACTTTCCTGAAGATATTGCTTTATGGGTTGTCAATGGTAGTGTTCATAATTTGTATCACTAAAACAATGTTTTATAAACCTACAGTATATAACACTGAAGTGACTAACTCATTTGCCATTCTTTATAAAGTTAACTTCTAGCATGGCAACAACATGAAAGGTCATCGTGGTGTATTAAAAACAAGAACAAAGTTATGGGATTTTTTTAGCAGACAGATGTGATTTATCACAGTTTAGATGTAAATAAAGTTTAGTCCTTGCGCTAGTTATTGGGCAGGTCTTTCTCAATCAGGAGAAATTTCATTCCTTTTGGAGTACAGCCTTTATGGAAATCCATATCTAGCAGTCACTACATTTATTTGTCACAAAATTTTTAAGATGTTCCTTTTGTTATTAAAGCTCCTTCTAAAGTAAGAAAAAGAAAAAAAAAAGTGAGTGAATAGGTGAAATAGAGAAAAACCACCAAAGTAGACTAAGGAAAAATGTAAAATATAACCCAGAAAATCATAACTGGGCATAAACTGCATTACTGTGACCAAATATACACACCAAAGCTGATAAGGATGTTCTTAAGGCTGTTTTTTACTTACTTGTCAGTGAAAGTTTTGAGGGTTCTTTCCTTCCTGTTTCAATGGAAAATTTTATTAAAAAGTACCAAAGATTTATAAAATCAATGAAATAAAACCAATAAAGTCCTTCCCAACAAGATTTGTAAGCTATATATTCTACTGTAGACTAATATGAAGGTTTCCCTTTCAAGAGAAGGACACAGGGAGAAAGATAGAGAGAAAAAGAAGGCGTCAGAACTACTGAGGTGTCTCTGAGCATTCCCATATTAAAGCACGATTTTGAACGGTGCTCTGTCTGAATGGCCACAGAAGGGGATGGTAAAGTAGAATATCTGAATTGTTTAGGTTGCTAAAAAGTGATGGGGGAAAGAAAAGATGCTGGAAAAGTAAAAAGGGATAAAATAAATGTGAAATAATGATAATTTTTTCCTATCCTTTTTTCATAAAAAACTGCCTATCAAAAGCCACCATGGAGAGCAGGGCATTAAAACACCAATGATTAGTTCCTTCACAAAAGGCTGTTTATGTTCCTAATCTCATAATTCTATTACCGTTTGCTCTTCTGTCATTTTGTATCCGTCTCATAAATTTACAGAATTTATACCCATAGGGTCTGTTATGTCCCCTGTATAATATAAGATATATCATTTCACCAAACGATTCTCTGCTCTAGCCCTTAATTTCCGATACTTTGCTTTTGTTTGTCTTTCTGCTCTCCTTTAGGTGGTATATTCTTCCAGCATGGGATGTTTATCTATGCAATGCTTACAGCACTGCAGCATGATCTTTCACTGCTGCTTGAAGGAACTCTTGCAGCAGAAAGCATGAAGTGTTAGTCTGGGTAAGCTGAACAATACATGGCCTGAAATTACCATTTTATTATTATTTTGGGGGCCAAGATCAAACAAAAAGACTAAAGTGCAAGGAATACAAGATGTACAGAATGTGGCTTTTTGCTGGGAATTTGTACTGTATACAGAAAAGCATATTTTTCAGCATAAAATTCACCATGCATGCATATTGCAATGTATGCAAAATAGTAAAATCGACACAAATATATGCAGTTGAAGGGATAGTGCATTTTGGAGCTGGCACTGCACTCTTTGTCAATGTCAGTTTTGTGACAACCTTTCATAGTGCATAGGGATTTCTTTAGTCACTTAGAGGTCAAGACAAACTGTTCCTCTCTTTCAGAAAGTACTTCTGATTGATTGCACTTCAGTGAAAACTGAGCAGTAAAAAGGCAGTGTCTTATATTCCATTCCTTAGGGGACCAGAGGCTCCATAAGAACTTGATAACTAAGTGTAGTAGTATTAAAGTTAACCTAGACATTACTGAGAAAATGAAACAAAGCCTGGTATCTCAGTACCTGTCTTAATTTCTCATTGGTTGGTTAATAACTCTGTCAGTCATTTGTTGGATGAAAATTATGAAATAGTTTCATAATAAAATCCAGGAATATCAGAAGAAGATTCAGTCTTATTTAATAACATTCTCTATCAGCTCCTTTGGGAAACAAATTATGTGCATAAATATAATAAAAATAATTTCACTATTCAAGGAGACTGCACATTTTTCCTAATTTCTTGATGGCTGACCCCAGCGTAAATAGCCAAAAGTCTGTGCTTGCCAAAATGAAGTACAAACATAACAAAAACATATGTATAACAAGAGATATTTTAGATCATATTTGCCATGAGTTCTCAACATAAGCCAGAAACAAGTAGGCCATATTCTGGGAAACATCCTTTATCAGGGAAGTTCTTTAAGTGCATCCAAAAAGCTTTTAAAAATCGTGTTCATATGGCAATTCAGATGTGTGATGCAGCTTTTGGGTAGTATATATGTATTAGTTTTAAAGTACTACAAATGTAGGTATGCACAACAGCCTGAAACTCAAACTACACTAAAAAGCTAGTATAAAGCTAGCCCAAATATGTCTACTTGAGCTGCAGTTGTAGCTTTGAATTGTTAGGAGTGCATGACTACAAAATAATGACTGTTATTTCCCAAATTTCATGGGAATTTAGCTGTCTAAAGATGCAGATAGAAAGCTGGTAGTTTTTCAAAATAGAAATGTGCAATTCATATTAAATTCAAAAGATGCTAGGAACTAGCTGGGTTTTCTAAAGCATCTGCTTGTATTCCTACATACCTAAAAAGATTTGAAAAACCTCACGCTAAATCAGTCTAAGAATTGGTAGAATGACTTTGAAAATGCATTTGTTTTTACCCATCACCGCTGTGATCTCTTCTTATTTGTCAGGATTGTTCTCCATGTTTTTGAACATCAGAAAAAACAGTGCATTAAAAAATAATTCATTTCTTTAGTGGATTGTAATTTAAAGGCACTCATATAACTTAAGAAAGGACACAAATATTACTGAAGGGAAACAAATAAAAGTCATGCAGGTAAGCTAAAGTTGTGAGGAAATAGGAAGTTTGTTATAGTCATTTGAAAGAGCACCATTAAAGTCACTACTTTCAGAATGAAATAAATAATCACAAATGCCTGAGAGTAGAGTATGTGTCAGCACTGAATTCTTTGAATCATATTTCCACTTTCTAAAAGCAACAGTGTACTGGATGTTCTTTTTCTGGTTAGTAATTTTTTTTTTTTTTTTTTTTTTTTTTTTTTTTTTTTTTTTCCATGGGACAAGG
>NW_008795259.1:8707687-8722004 GCF_000699145.1 Aptenodytes forsteri | reverse complement strand
GATCATTACTTTTTTGCCATGGACAAGGCATACAAGGAGGCAGTATGCATAAAAAATATGACAGGGGTTTTTTCCCATTTCTGACTGAATTTAAATTAATTTCCAGGCCTGGAAGTTGAATAGCTTTTCTGTAACTCATAGACTGTACTTATAAGGGAAACAGTAAGGAACAGTAAATATGGAATTTCTTCCTGCCATTTAGTTACTTTTTGGAAAAGGCTATCTTAATAACAGTGAAGAAGCTACTTCCACAGAATAAGAATCTAAAGTATTGTTCCAAAGTAAAGGCCTGTATTCGATGCTTCTAAGTTTGCAATTCCTTTCCTCTGCAAATGCATCTGAGCAAGGAGCAAGACATTTTGAACACAACATTAGAAAGTCAGAAGCTCACATTATTTGTCCATAGTGAGCTGTCATGAATTATGTTATCTGAAGAAAATAAGTTCTAGAAGAATAACGTACAGCTGAATTATTCAGTTGACTGACATTTTAAAATTCATTGAAAATAACTATTAACAATGTTGCCACTGTGACAGTTCAGCCATGTGGGACAGTTTTCCATCCCAGAATGATCAAAATGAAGGATGTAGGTGAACATTTTTTTTATGATTAGACACTGATAAGGAGCCAAAAATCATACCTATGTAATATCACTGACTTCAGTAGAGTTAGACCAAACATAAACTTGATATACAGTGTGATATTACAGAGCATTTTAACCCTTGCTACAAGACAAAAAATGCCTAAGATCTTCAACAAACTTGTGGAGAATGGTAAAAGTAAAAGCAGAGATACATCAGTGTGGCAAAAAGGTAGGAACTCAAGCCATGAGAACAACTTCCAACTTTAAACTGTAAGCTAGCAATAAGTTTCAATAGGATATACAGGGATCTACGTGATTGTCCACTTGATTAATTCCATTCACAATTCTTTCCATCCCCAATCCCTTATCTCCATGCACTGTTCCTCTGAAAGACAGTAAGTTATTCATCTGGTTTTTTGGCTACCTGCATGTAAATTGCCAAGATTGATGCCACGTAGTGTGAGGCACCAAATGAAGCATTGCTGCTTATGGCAAATTACGAGCCTTTGAGGAGCAACATAAAACAGTTGTGTGACTGCTAGAGGTTGAGACTTCAGAAACTCAGTATTAATTCTTGGTGAGTAAAAGAATATTGTGTTTGGTACAATTATCTGCAAGTAATGGATGTTTTGTTACCTTAAGCGTATCTCCAAAAAGCCGCAAGGATTGATGTGTTAGAAGAATTTTGGTTATGCAGCCTGTCATTTAATATAAATTATTTTACAGCATCAGGTGCTGAACAATAGCATAGGAATGTCTGGGAAAGCTGTGTGGGACTATGGGGAATACAGAGCTGAGAGAAGTTATACTCACATGTCAGAAGTGCCAAAGGAGTCTTTTTGTTAAATGAAGGAGTTAACTGAATTATTCCTCCCCTTTAGATATTTTAGGCAGCATACTAGTCCTGGAGTTTTGATTAATTTTCTTTGCATTGCTAGCATGAATATATGTATATTTAGTAATATCACTTGTCTTTTCATGTTCCATTCTCTAAAGAATTTCACCCATACAAATACAGCTCATACATAAAAAGTAACAAAACTTCTGCAAGTACTTTTTGGCCATACTATACCATTATTCTAAGAAAAGTAAGACTGGTTTATTTCTTTTCTTCTGTTTCTCTTTTAAAACAGAGGAGAGCTTTACTGCAAGAGAAATGGCAGCAAGACTGCAAAAGAAAACAGGCAAATTTCCAGGCAGATCTCTTTGAAGTCAGTGCGAGTTTTACCCATTGCCTTTGGTAGGATCAGCCATGCTACTCAAGAGAGCTGCAGAGGGATGTTCTATGGAGCATTTTTACCAGGAGAGGATTTATACATAAACTCTTTACCTATTGAGAGGAAATTTACCCCATAATTTGGCTGCATCTCTTGCTGGCATTCAGGTGACATGAGATTAACTTTTTTTAACTTTGATATAAAACATGTATTAGTCCTTCTATATCGCAGACTTGCACAGACTTTGTCAAGTTTCCAAATGTTTTTTTTAAGTCAGATATATCTCTTTGATCTGTGTATTTTAAACAAGTCCGTTTCAGTGGAAAGAAGGAGATTCACCTGATGGAAGGAGCAAGGTGTTTTCATCATTGTAACTTTTAATGTCATAACAGAAGAATCAGCTACATCGACATGGAAAAAACTGTAACCACTGAGAGTGGTAGTTGGTAGAAGGTGGGAGAAAAAGCAAGAGAAATAGCAATTTATCTCCATAGTGCAATACTTCAGATCAGATTCTAGGGACATCAAGAGAAGATTGCTTCAGTAAAAGAAAAGAAAGAAAGCAGAGGTTGATGGCTGTGATATTAAAATGTGCACGCTGCTTAAAACTTCCATTTGCACAAGTGCGGAAGTGAATAAATCTGTCCCTTAAAAGACAGATTTCTGAAAGGCCATCACATTTCTCAAAAAGACACTAAAAATTATTTAATTTAATCAAAGCAAAAATGACAGAATGTCAGAATTCCTTTTATTTTCTTTTATTTGACACCCAACATTTTCATTTAACATGCAAAACTTTCTATATGGTTCTACCGTTTGGCCAGGCTGAACAGAAGAAGTAGTGCTTCATCACAGGTCAGCTGGTATAGTAGGAAACTCTATACGCAATATGGAATAATGCATTTTTGCATTATCTGCAAATGCAGCTCCTCTAACTGGATCAATTTGCAATCAGCTATCTCTTATTTAGCATACCCTCAACATCACTATTTGTTAATCAGAGTTTAAACTTTCTCTCCCAAGCTTTTCAAGCATATAAGTATGCTATTTAAGATAGTCAATGGAAATTAGAGCAAATAGACACGAGTGCACATACCCACAGAAAATCTGAAGGAACCAAAAATCACAACTCTCCTCAAGAGTGATAGAGCTGCCCATCTATTATCGTCAGTGACAGTTCTGCCAAGCTCAGCATTAACCTTCCTTTATATTTCATTACTGATTATCACTCCAGGGAATTTCTAACAGGACAGTTGTATGAAACATGGTCTGGTTCTTTTCTGCCAATATAGGAACAAAATTAGCTAAAATCTAGAAAATACTGCTCTGAACTTTGTTTCTTCAATGGCACAGGCATGCCCTAATGCAATTTTTCATTGCATAATTGTGATTGTTAATTGACAGTAGTTTAATGATATAATGATTTTCATGCATAAAATAGACAACAAATACAGGAATATGAACCTGTAATTACTTTTCTGTTCTGCACAGTAGAAATTACTGAAATGCATTCATCTTTTTTACTCACTGAAACACAAGAATCAGAGATGGAAGAGTTTGTCCCAATGTGTTTCAGTGATATGGAGAAAGTGACTCTGGACAAAACATGGAAAAAACCCAATTACACAAATATTCACTGGTAATTTTAAACAACCTATACTCAACCATATTCCTTTATGGGTTCATTTTCCACCCAGTTTTGAAGGTGAAGTTCTCCTCTGTACAGAAACCCAAACCAAGATTTATATCTTATTTAAGATTTGCTTAATCTCATATTGATGGCTTAATTAGAGCCTGCGCTGACCTTCTTCATGGGAGTTTATCTTTCATAGGCATTATTAATACCATGAATACTTATTTTGAAGCTGCATTGCTCATACATCAGCTAGAAATCTAATGCTAAACTGCTTAGCTGACTTACAATGACTGTTCATTTTGAATTTTATACTTCAGTTGAATTTGAATTGAAACTTTTTTTGTTGCAGAAGTTATTAAATCCAAAAAGCCCACATGACACTTGTCACTAACGTACAACAGCTCACATCTTGAGTGTTCTTACTGAACTGTTTGCAAATGCTTGAAGAGAGAATGTGACAATTTGAAATAACAATTACTTTTGAGACTGTTTCAATCTTTGAATGGAATTTAATGTTAAATATATGCTTTTTTTCCTTGATGCAACCAAGCTAAGCAGTAAAAATACTTTAAAGATGTTGCAGAAAATATGGCAAATAACATTATGTATAAAGATTTTGATTAATGTTGAGAAAAAAAGTCGTATGTCAGAGTTTTCATGGTACCTGCAATATGGCCATAAGGATTTTGCAAGCAGTAGTACTTAAAGAAATCTTGAAATTCCCTGTGCCCGTTGCCTAAGTGTTTGCTTCTTGAGCTAAAGCATAAAAGACTAGGACATAGATTTGCCTAATGGGTTTCTGTAAGGACAGGACTAATCTCATCTAACTGTAGCCAGCTAAAGAGTAGGTCTCTATTCTAAGGTACCAGTTGGGTTTCTTCTACAGTCAATGAGAGAACAAGCTATGTATATGTCCTGAGAATGATTCATTCACTTTAAAGGGGCATACCAAAACAGGTAGTGTGAACTACCTTCTAGGATGCTTGTACTCACTCCTCTGACTGTAGTGATATTTTAGATAATAACATGGATTAGAAGCCAAATTCTCAAGAAAGTAAAAGTTAGATAAGATCTATTCAGGCATAACTGCCCCACTGGTTACTCCTGGAACTATTTTAAAGAGTACTTTTGATTAAGTGTTTAATAATGAATCTGAATGGTAACCATAGTAATAACTAAAATGGGTCTTTTGGACAGAAGTATTTTCTTCAGGTGTTGCTTTGGCCTTTGACCTACCAACCAATGTTTTTTCCATCCAATAAAAAACAGAGAATGAGAGTTAATTAACATACTGTGCTATTACAGTGCAGTGAATCAAAAAGAACATAGCAAAAAAGGAACTTGAAAAACACAAGTTTTAGTGAATTCAATTTTTCAACATTTTCATATCTGTAGCATTCATTAATATTATAATTTACTCTTTTTTTACCTCTTTTTTTTTAAGCAACACAAAAATAGATCATACTAGTTCTAAAGGAGTCATTATGGTCTGTTGTGTAGATACTCAATTATAGACTTTTAAATATACAAATTATGTAAATGCCTATTTAGGGAGTATTTACAAAACACATTATTGACCCAGTAAGCCATAACAGCTCCAATCTGTCAGAGAAATACATATTTAGGCTCTACTTAAAATGCAAATTATTGGCCCAATAGACCATAACAGCTTCTTCAGAAGTGTTACATTCTATCATGGAAATCCATGGTTGGGGACTTGCTGGCTAATGACTTTTGTGAGAAAGCTGCCTTGGAAACTGTCCTTAAGTACACAAATTTCTCACATGATAGAACATAATGGCTCTTTTTCAACAGTTACTGACTACAGAATAGTATTGGGTTCTATCAGGTAGCTAGTTAGTTGTCAGATCTCAAACAAAAATGCACAGATGTTATACAAAGATATCCATTGGCTTCAGATCCCCTTCTAATTTTGTTTGAAACAATAGATGCTAATACATAGCAGCTATTTTTCAGAAATGACTATTCATTCCTCATGTGGATTTACAACATCAATTCACGAATGAAACAACTTAGGTGTTAAGGAATGTTCTGTGGAAAACTAAGACATAGACCAATAGTCCAAAAGGGTTATTATAAATCCTCATTAAGCAAAGCACTTTGCACATCCTTCAAGAAGAAGTAAGCACATGCACTACTGAAAGGATTGAAACTACATACGTTTAAATGTTGCCCATTAAATATTAGTAAAACTGGGCCAAACTGTAGGAGACTACTTCTTTTATGCAGCAGTCAACTTACAAAAGAGTCTCACTGAAGTCAACAAGTTGCAGAGAAAGCATCAGTCTGCTTGTGGAGAAGTCTCAGAATCTGACTGAGGAGATTGTCAGGAGTTTTTATTCCTAGAAAGATATCCCAGTTGTACACCGTGGCTCAGTTTTGAGAGTGTACATCTAAAAGAACACCCCTAACCTGAACAGGTATTATCGAATGAGCATTCTGAATTACTCAAGGAGTTGAAATACCTTAGCAACTCTCAGTTTATGGACTTGGAAATTCTCATTAAGAGATGTTGAATAGGGATTTATACTTGTAGAGACCAATTCTAATTTTTTACAGTTCTTAAATGTACAAAGTCTATTCTTTTCAATATTGGAAACAGAATTCTTCTGAGAGTGCATCCATTGTGTTTATTGATTTTTTTATATTGTTAGGCTTTGTTTATTGTGTTTTAATCTTAACAGTGGACAAGTGTCACCACAATTGCAGAAAAAGGGGAACGGAATGAGTGAGGAATATACTTTCGGCATGAGTTCTTAAAAACTTAATTCTGAGGTTTTTTTCAGTACCATTTAAGATGATTAATGTCACAAAACAAAAACCTCTCAAATCTGAGAGAACTTGTTTGATAATATAGTTATCAAACAATTTTAGTTTTTTAAACATTATTATTTATTCATATTACCTTAATTCTAATACCTTTATTCTAAAGGAGGTAAGGAAAGTTTTCACTGTGTAATCATTGCATACCAGCATGCTAAATAACTTTATTAACATTTTATTATTTGTGTTTATAGTACTTGTCATTGCATATGTGCAGGTTATACAGCATCAATAAAAAATCTCTTTTTTTTCTTCTGGAAATGCATGTGGCATGTAACCAGAGATTTTCAGTTTTTCATGCATTATAGTTTGGTGCTCACAAATAATCAAGAAATGCATAGTTGATAGGAGGGGAAAAAAAACAAATAACAATGCTTTATGATTTCATAAAAGAGAGGATATTTTTGAATTCTTCTTATTTCAAACTGTGATACTATAAGTTAAATAATGCAAAAGCAATATATTGTTGTGTTTCAACCTTTGAAGGAATAAATTAGGTTTTTCTTTACAGTAAGGTGCTTTTACATAGGTTTAAGTGGCAGCACATCTTAAAATGGGTATAGATGTAACAACGAGGGCATTTTATCTATTTTCACTCTGAGCACGCTAAAAGTGAAGTGATGCAAAGACACCATATTATAATTAGAAACAGGTTTATATTTGAAAAAAGTAAGTCCTAGGCATGCAAATCATGTACTAACAGAAGAGATAACCTGCCTTTTAAACACATTTTGGGCTTGGTCAGTGAGATAAGATGGAGTCTGTTTTTAAAAGTGTATTCCTAGTCTCTTGCCTTCACTTGCTTCTTCAAGATCTTCTCCATGATACTTTTTTTTTTTCCCCAGAGCTCTGGACAGACAGGAGTGTATCCCATATCTGCAATCCTTCTCAGAACTGCAGTTGATTATGTATCCAAAAGCCAAGTGGTTGAATTGGTGACACACCTCCAAGTGTGTCAAACAGGATGACAGAGCTAAAGACACCTAATGTTTAACTTCACATATGGGATTGAAAATGCCACTGTGATAGAACACTATTCTGGGAAGCAAAGTATTCCTGCAAACTTCCAGGTGATCAGATGCAGACTGCAAACCACTGCCCCTTAGTATCCTGTATCTCCACAGTGTCTGACCTAAGTTACAATCTTAAGTCTGAATTCCCTGTCTTTTTGGATGGTGGCAAAAGCAAGTGACTCGAAGCAGAGAACCAGTGGAGGTGTCATTGTGCCTTAACATTAAACAGGCTGCTCATTGTAGGGCAGAGAAGGACAGCCACACAGAAAGATGTGTGAAAAGAAAACATAATATTGTCTTGTGGACTTTAAAGTTGCTATTTGAAACAACCAATGTTTAATCTTCAAGTAGTGTTCTTGTCAGGATAAAATTAAAGTGACCAAAAAAGAGAAATATCCGTGAGCTGTTTTGCTGTCTCTAACCCTTCATGAAGTAGGTTGCTCTCAGTGTCTCACGCTCTGAGTATATATTTTTGAATCTAACAGTGAATGCAGAGAGGCACTGGAAACACAGTTGGCTTTCAGAATGAGAACGTGTAGACAGAGTCTTTATTCAAGTACACAGTGGGAAAACAACAGACAGTTGTCATAAATTGAAAAAAGAGGTGTTCAAACTTGACGTAAGGAGAAGCCTTTCACCCTGAAGACAGCCAGGCAACGAAGTAGGCTGACAAGAGGCTGTGCAGTCTCCATCCTTGGAGATGGAGACCCAGCTGGATAAAAGCCCTGAGCAACCATGTCTGACCCCACAGCTGACCCTGCTTTGAGCAGGAAATTGGACAAGAGATGTCCTGAGGTCCCTTCCAACCTGAATTACTCAGTGAATCTGTGCATGCAAATAATTCAATGAAATCATGTCATTTCAGACTCCAGTTGGAGACTCAGATATGCTAAACACCTAAATACATACCTCTAAGTCATATTTTAGTTCCAAATATGTGTACTTTGACAACAAATGAGCAGGATTTTTCATAAAGATTGAAAACTTCCTTATTACTAGGAGAAAAACTTTCATTCAGTTATTCTTCAGTCTAGATTGAAAATAGTAACTGGATGTAGAAACATAGGACCTTTACATATATACATACCATAGTAGCCATGTTAAACTAGTCTGTGTTTTAGAATAGGACACAGAACAGGACTCTATCCACTTCAGTATCCTATGCTAGCTGTGGAGATGGCAATCTGATTCACAAATAGGCTATATTCTTACAAATTTTGCATTCTTTCAGTGACCCAAATTTACACCAAACTACGCTTTTTTATTCTTCTTTTGTGCATTTCTTTTCATGTTCCTTTTCATTTTTCTCTGAGTTTTTTTTGGAAGCATGAAATCAAATGGTGTTACTTCTCACTGCTAATTCCCTTCATGCCATTACTCTCTCATCACTCCAGGTTGTTTCTCTTCCCTTTCTGTTTCCTTTTTCAGGCCAGCATGACTCCTTTGTCACCAGCTTAAGGGGAAAAATAACTTTTAAGCTACTTCATCCACCTTGTTGCTCAGTGGAGGTAAAATTAACCTATGTGTTAACAGCCTATGTAAGATCCTTCCTCCATCAAAGCTGTAGGGTGTGTTTATGTGAAATCCCACATCTCCTCCAGGGAAGCCAAGGAACTTTGATCAGGACCTTTACATCAGCCTCTTAAGTTTTAACTTGCGAGCAGGCTAAAAGAAAGCAAACAGGTTAGAAAGCCTTACGCAGGCAGTCCAAAAGCTTCTTATGTTTCTTCTGTTGAAAGAACACTCTCTCTAACATGTTAAGTTGTTATGTCGAGAAAAGCTTGTTTTCAACCGATACTTCTGTTCTACCTGACATGAACCAGAGACAGCTGACAGCTACTATATGCAGTTTTCTGTACACCCCTGCACTGCGACATTTAAAGAAATTTTACCAGACCTGGTAGCCAGCTAAAATATCCTTGAATGACTATAACAACTACTCCCTGCAAGATGGTTGATGAGGTTGAATTTTATCTCCAAACTCTTGCAAACACAGTTTAGGTTTTGGGAAGCAAATTGTACAAAAAAAGTTATATTGTATGTAGATTTCTTAATCATCACACAGCACCCAATGGAGACAAAATAAAAAATATTAAAAATTTATTCCTTAGTGTTCTGTGTTCTAAACAAGGAGATATGTGCAAACTTAAAAACAAAATTTAAAAAATTAAATCCAGGCATCAATTCAAATTATAGTACTTATTCCTGAATAGCTTCTCATCTGAAAGCACCTTCTTCCTAAGGATTAAGTAAAAAGGTCAAGACAGACTTGCTCTAGGAAAAAAAATCCAAACTGAGTTATATATTGTCAAAAATAACTCCATAAATAAATATTTGCCTTCTTGGTGTAATCACAAAGTTTTATAAATATATTTTATGATGAAGGAAATGCTGCTCTTTCTTTTTAAAGATTTTTTTTAAGAAAAAAACAAAGAATCAACCAACCAACCAAAAATCCTGAAAACATGTACCTGAGCAACAGGAAAAAAAAAAAAAGGAAAAAACATCCTTAGTGATGCTTGCAATCGCATTGCCACATACTTATCACGGACACATACCACAGGAAAAAAAAAAAAAAGGAAAAAACATCCTTAGTGATGCTTGCAATCGCATTGCCACATACTTATCACAAGGACACATACTTAATTACACTTTCTTTTTTCTAGCATGAAGAAAAAGGAATTCAAGCACAGGTGTAACTACAGTTGGTCTTTTAAGAATCTGCTTTTGATACTTATTTTATATTCAATGAGCATAATATTTACATTTGAAAATTATGGCCTCGGATGTACTGAGAATCACAGAGATGATTTGTGTACTTTAATTTTTTTTAAGGTGAAATACACAAATGTAGGTAAAAGTATGAGTATTCATGACACAAAACATCATATGCATTATACTTTCAGACAGCTTTTTTTCCTCTAGATGTAGTGTTTCATAAGAAATGTTATTACCATGCTATCATTATTATTAACTTCCAAGCACAGGAGCTGGTGAGATTGGATGAGTCTCAAAATAAAACAGTTTAGGGCCTTATGTATTGTTTCCGTCAATATTAGTAGGGTCTTTTTGTTTTCAAAGGGAGTTGATCAGACCCCGTGACTGAAAAAAATGGCGTATCCTAGTATTAAGAAGCTGAAACGCCCATCCTGCCCCCAGATCCTGGACTTATGCAAATGTGTCTGTCAAAACCTGCATTTGACTGAGTTCCCCTATGCAAAAAATTATCTGCTGTGTAATTGCAACCAGATTTCAGCCTGAGAGGCATCAACAAGACAGAAAGACACTAGGGAGTTTATCTCTCTCCTTAAATACGCTTATGTGTGAACAAGAAGAATTCAGCCTTGAAGCATGCAGCGTTACAAAGCACTCAGAGCTTTTTAGGCTCAGCCTCTAACTTAAAAGCTGAGTTGGGGAAAGATATGGCTCACAAGATACAGTGGACAAATGATATTGCCTAATCTATTTTAATATAGCTACTTATTTTGATCAGAGTTGCTAACCATATTTTACAAATTTTAGTGCTAACTAGAAAGCTGTGAAGCTAGAAAAATAATTTTAGAACTAGTGAAAGAAGTCTGGTAAAAACAGGATTCATCTATTTAAATGCAACTCATCTACTTATTTTTCTAAAGCCTCAGGGGACACAAAAGAAAGTCCTTTTGGATATTGAAAGTATTTATACACAGTGTCTAAAAGACTGGATTGAATGAGTTATCTCAAGGCTAAAGCTACAAGATTAAAGGAACATTGTCGACTTGAATTTTTTAATGGACTATTTTCTTTATAATCCTGTTTCTGACAGACCACCTTTTAAGCAGTCTGCCCTATTGGTATTTTAAATCCTTAAATATGTTATAAAGGATCTCCAACTTAACAGCTGATATTTACAGGACCTTTTCAGTGAACATAAAATGGATAGACTAGAGGCTTCATCTGATGTCATTGGAAAGATCTCAAAAAAACTTTAAGTCATACTCTAGCAAGTGACACAATGAAAATGATTATATTCAAATGCTTTCAAATGTGTAGAGAAAAAACTGAAACAACTTTAAAAAAGCTTTTCCTTTTGTTATAAAATGTTTAACTACTATGGGTAAAAATAATTTCAGAAAATGTAAAAAATTGCAGCCCAAACCTCATTCTTATTTACAAGTAAAGGATTCTCATTTCTTTGTTTTAAGAGCTATTCCCATCAGGAGTGTTGAAACTGTAAAACTTGACATGCATTTTCTTTCTTCTTTTTAAGGAACTCTCCTTCTGAGATTAATCACACTTGCACTTTTTTTGATCTGGAAAAAAGATCAGAAAGTTATATGAGCTGTCACAAAACACAAAAGACCACCTGAGTGACACTGACTTTTATTTTTGGTGGCATCCCTCCTTTTCAAAAATGCCCAGTTTACGCTGGCTTCTGGAAAACATGATAAAAATAAATCCAGGAATTGTGTTATCTTGTCCAAAATAGATCCATCTTGTGGAATATGGATCTATTTAAATTTCTGGAGATTTTTAGATAGCGGTAATTTTACCTAGCTTCCTGCTCATCTTGTTGGAAACAGAATGATGAAGCTCCTGGCTAGTGCCCTTGAGTCTGCAATCCAAGTGGATATAGGACAACTGTAGTGAGCCAGCCCCTGGCCAAGGATCTGACATAGAAAGATAAAGGAAATGGTTTTCATTTCCTGAGGAGTGTGAAGGAATGATGAGCTGGCAGCTCTTTAAGGACATTATTCTTGGAGCGCAAGATCTATTGATTCCCTCGTGTAAGAAATCAGGCAAGGAAGGCAGGAGACCAGCATGGCTCAGTAAGGACCTCCTGGTCAAACTAAAGTGTGAGAAGGAAATGCACAGGCAGTGGAACCAGGGATGCATATCCTGGAAAGAATATAAAGACACTGCCCAGATATGTAGGGATGGGGTCGGGAAAGCTAAGGCATAGTAGGAGATGAATTTGGGAAAGGATGCTGTCCTGGTTTCGGTAGGGATAGAGTTAATTTCCTTCCTAGTAGCTGGTACAGTGCTCTGTTTTGGATTTAGGAGGAGAACAAAGTTGATAACACACCCATGTTTTAGTTGTTGCTAGGTAGTGCTTACACTAGTCAAGGGCTTTTTAGTTTCCCATGCTCTACTGCCTGAGAAGGCTGGAGGTGCACAAGAAGCTGGGAGGGGGCACAGCCAAACTGGCCCAAGGGACATTCCATACCATGTGGTCGGCGGGTGGTGAGCAATTGCACTGTGCATCACTTGCTTTGTGTATTATTATTATTATTATCATATTATTATTATTATCATTTTATTTCAATTGTTAAACTGTTTTTTATCTCAACCCATGAGTTTTTCTCACTTGTGCTCTTCCAATTCTCTCCCCCATCCCACCGGGTGGGGGGGAGTGAGCGAGCGGCTGCGTGGTGCTTAGTTGCCGACTGAGATTAAACCATGACAGATGCAAAGAATAATAAGGGCTTTTATGGGTACACTGGCCAGAAAAGGAAGATTAAAGAAAATGTGTACCCCTTGGTAAATAAGATGGGAGAGCTGGTGACAACCAACATGGAGAAGGCAGAGGTACTCAACAACTTTTTTGCCTCAATTTTCAAAGGTAATCTCTCTTCCCATATCTTTCAAGCCCCTGAACCTCAGGGCAGGGACTGGGGGAATGAAGTCCCTCCTATCATAGGAGAAGATCAGGTTTGAGACCACCTGAGGAACCTGGACATTCATAAGTCCATGGGACCCAATGAGATGCATCCCAGGGTCCTGTGGGAATTGGTTGGTGTAGTTGCCAAGCCACTCTCCATCTTATTTGAAAAGTCGTGGCAGTTGGGCGATGGCCCCAGTGACTGGAAAGAAAGGAAATATCACACCCATTTTTAAAAAGGTAGAATGTACCCTGGGAACTACTGACCAGTCAGCCTCACCTCCATGCCCAGTAAGATCATGGAACAGATCCTCCTGAAAGACATGTCAAAACATATGGAAAGCAGGGAGGTCATTAGAGACAGCCAACATAGCTTCACCAAGGCCATGTCTTGCCTGACCAACCTCATGGCCTTCTATGGTGGACTGACTGCATCAGTGGACAAGGGAAGAGTTACAGATGTCATCCACCTGGCCTTCTGTAAGGCCTTTGACATGGTCCCCCACAACACTCTTGCCTCTAAATTGGAGAGAGATGGATTTGATGGATGGACTCCTAGATGGATAAGGAATTGGCTGGATGACCGTGTCCAAACAGTTACAGTCAATGGCTCAATGTCCAAGTGGAAACCAGTAAGGAGTAGTGTCCCTCAAGGGTCCATACTGGGACCAGTACTATTTAATGTCTTCATTAACAACATAGTGCACGCTTGGCAAGTTTGCAGAGGACACCAAGCTGAGTGCTGCAGTTGATACACTAGTGGGAAGGGATACCATCCAGAGGGACCTTGACAGGCTTGAGGAGTGGGCCCATGTGAACCTCATGAAGTTCAACAAGGCCAAGTGCAAAGTCCTGTACCTGGCTTGGGGCAATCCCCAGTATCAATACATACTGGGGGATGAATGGATTGAGAGCAGCCTTGCCCAGAAGGACTTGAGGATACTAGTGGATGAAAAATTGGACATGAGCCGGCAATGTGTGCTCACAGCCCAGAAAGTCAACCGTACCCTGGGCTGCATCAAACAAAGCATGGCCAGCAGGTTGAGGGAGGCGATTCTGCCCCTCTACTCTGCTCTGGTGAGACCCCGCCTGGAGTACTATGTTCAGCTCTGGGGCCCCCAGCATAAGAAAGACATGGACCTGCTTGAGTAGGGGGCTGGAGCACCTCCCCTGTGAGGACACGCTGTGAGAGGTGGGGATCTTCAGGCTGGAGAAGAGAAGGCTCCAGGTACACCTTCTTGTGACCTTTCATAAGGAAGAAATTTTTTATGATGAGGGTGGTGAGACATTGGAGCAGGTTGCCCAGAGAAGTTATGGATGCCCCATCACTGGATGTGTTCAAGGTCAGGGTGGATGGGGCTTTGAGCAACCTGATCTAGTGAA
>NW_008795259.1:8670438-8699703 GCF_000699145.1 Aptenodytes forsteri | reverse complement strand
GTCGGCGGGTGGTGAGCAATTGCACTGTGCATCACTTGCTTTGTGTATTATTATTATTATTATCATATTATTATTATTATCATTTTATTTCAATTGTTAAACTGTTTTTTATCTCAACCCATGAGTTTTTCTCACTTGTGCTCTTCCAATTCTCTCCCCCATCCCACCGGGTGGGGGGGAGTGAGCGAGCGGCTGCGTGGTGCTTAGTTGCCGACTGAGATTAAACCATGACAGATGCAAAGAATAATAAGGGCTTTTATGGGTACACTGGCCAGAAAAGGAAGATTAAAGAAAATGTGTACCCCTTGGTAAATAAGATGGGAGAGCTGGTGACAACCAACATGGAGAAGGCAGAGGTACTCAACAACTTTTTTGCCTCAATTTTCAAAGGTAATCTCTCTTCCCACATCTTTCAAGCCCCTGAACCTCAGGGCAGGGACTGGGGGAATGAAGTCCCTCCTATCATAGGAGAAGATCAGGTTTGAGACCACCTGAGGAACCTGAACATTCATAAGTCCATGGGACCCAATGAGATGCATCCCAGGGTCCTGTGGGAATTGGTTGGTGTAGTTGCCAAGCCACTCTCCATCTTATTTGAAAAGTCGTGGCAGTTGGGCGATGGCCCCAGTGACTGGAAAGAAAGGAAATATCACACCCATTTTTAAAAAGGTAGAATGGACCCTGGGAACTACTGACCAGTCAGCCTCACCTCCATGCCCAGTAAGATCATGGAACAGATCCTCCTGAAAGACATGTCAAAACATATGGAAAGCAGGGAGGTCATTAGAGACAGCCAACATAGCTTCACCAAGGCCATGTCTTGCCTGACCAACCTCATGGCCTTCTATGGTGGACTGACTGCATCAGTGGACAAGGGAAGAGTTACAGATGTCATCCACCTGGCCTTCTGTAAGGCCTTTGACATGGTCCCCCACAACACTCTTGCCTCTAAATTGGAGAGAGATGGATTTGATGGATGGACTCCTAGATGGATAAGGAATTGGCTGGATGACCGTGTCCAAACAGTTACAGTCAATGGCTCAATGTCCAAGTGGAAACCAGTAAGGAGTAGTGTCCCTCAAGGGTCCATACTGGGACCAGTACTATTTAATGTCTTCATTAACAACATAGTGCACGCTTGGCAAGTTTGCAGAGGACACCAAGCTGAGTGCTGCAGTTGATACACTAGTGGGAAGGGATACCATCCAGAGGGACCTTGACAGGCTTGAGGAGTGGGCCCATGTGAACCTCATGAAGTTCAACAAGGCCAAGTGCAAAGTCCTGTACCTGGCTTGGGGCAATCCCCAGTATCAATACATACTGGGGGATGAATGGATTGAGAGCAGCCTTGCCCAGAAGGACTTGAGGATACTAGTGGATGAAAAATTGGACATGAGCCGGCAATGTGTGCTCACAGCCCAGAAAGTCAACCGTACCCTGGGCTGCATCAAACAAAGCATGGCCAGCAGGTTGAGGGAGGCGATTCTGCCCCTCTACTCTGCTCTGGTGAGACCCCGCCTGGAGTACTATGTTCAGCTCTGGGGCCCCCAGCATAAGAAAGACATGGACCTGCTTGAGTAGGGGGCTGGAGCACCTCCCCTGTGAGGACACGCTGTGAGAGGTGGGGATCTTCAGGCTGGAGAAGAGAAGGCTCCAGGTACACCTTCTTGTGACCTTTCATAAGGAAGAAATTTTTTATGATGAGGGTGGTGAGACATTGGAGCAGGTTGCCCAGAGAAGTTATGGATGCCCCATCACTGGATGTGTTCAAGGTCAGGTTGGATGGGGCTTTGAGCAACCTGATCTAGTGAAAGAGGGTTGGACTAGATGATCTTTAAAGGTCCCTTCCAACCCAATGCATTCTGTGATTCTGTGATTCTGTAATAACGATGGATGCTCTGTCAAAGATTTTCAGACATTTATTCTTACCTTAAAATTTTTTGTGTGCACTTTTTATGACTGACAAAAGCACTAATAAATCAAATATTATGTTAGTCAATGGAGCAACATTGTCAACTGTAAGCTTTGTGAAACAGCTCAGTCTATTCATTGTGCTGAGATCACTGTATCATATCCTGCAGGATAATGAGTAGCCATCATATCGCAATCATGCTTCATTTCTCACAGACTCAAATTTGTTTTCTAGCAGTGATAGAAGTGAAAGCCAGTGAGTCCTTATCTTTATTTTTTTTTTAAAAAAGGAGTACTTCAAGAACATATCACTGTAATCATCTTCAATGTGACTTTTTTTGAGGTGGAAACTCATGAATTTCAGGACAGATGGAGAAATCAACCCATAATGGATCTAGATATGGGGTTTGTATCTCCCAGCATTCATCTCCACACAGCTCTGACATCTCCAGTACCTTCCTCCTCTTCCAAGATCTTCCCTCCAGCCAGAATCTGCATCTTCTTCTTTTTGGGATCAGTTTTACTTTTTGGACTCCTTTTTGTTCTCAGGCCCTCAGTTTTCCAACCAAAAGTCTAGGTGCAGAAGCACAATGCCTGGTCAGCCACCTATTTGGTGCTTCTGTCTCATGTCTGTTTATCAAGTGGCAGATTCAGGAGGTACCACTTTTGTTTAAACCAGTCACTGTCAAAATTTACAACAAACCCATACTGGTTGCAGCTAGCAAGCAACAGGCTTTTGCTTGAGAGTTCAGATGCTCAAGTTTGGACATTTGCCCTCTCCCACACCACACACACACACACAATTATCTGTCACCTGTTAGCATTCACAATTCAAGCTACATTCACTCCTACAACAGCAGTCTAAGGTTTTTACACAATATCTAAAGTAATCAAAGGATTTTACACAATATTTAAACATACATTTGAGGTTTTATATTATATTTAGCATGGTGGAAAAAAAAAATACTTGTCAAAATTAATATTCCTAGCCGATTAATTTTGTTACATCGTATTATAAGGGGAATTAGTTTAGCAGTAATTAAAAAAAAAAAAAAAAAAAGTCCTTTAAGATGATGGAAATAATGTGTATCCAGAAAAGAGAAAAAAAAAAGAAGTATGAGGAAAGACCCAGAAAAATTCTACAATAGAGTTAAAAATCATTAAAAACTCAATAACCCAGAAAACAATAGAGAAATAGGAAACCTAAGAATTGCTCAATTCTCATCTGAATTCACAGTAGGTATGAAAATCTATATCCAGATGTGCGATGTATTGCAGTAAGCACTGGGATGGCTTCCAGAACAAAAACATTCTTAGCCCAGTAGTTATGAGGCTGGTACTCTCTTCAGTTTTATCAAACAAATCAAAACAGATGCAACAAGTTGCTGACTAAATGGAGTCATCTTCAAAAGCAGCTGGGCTTGTCATGGCCAGGCTTTGTTTCTAGTTTAAGTGATGGACCTACAGAATGTTAGCTGTAACATCTATTGCTCAAAAAATATAGCAACAGGAGGTATTGTCATAGGCTAATATTGCACTAGACCAGGGTGTGCAGGAACACAAAGTGCAAGGGAGTCAAGTGGTCTTCAGGAATATGGATGCAACAACTGATATTTGATACTTTTTTAGAAGCATAGGACTATGTACACAGGGTTTTTTTTCAAAAGCCTTTGGAACAGTAGCAACAGCATGTTGTCTGCCACAGCTTACATACTGGTCCAGATTTTCTCTTGTCCTAATTTACAGCCATTCACTAGCTATATAAATCTTGACCCCTTGATAAGCTAAGCACTATCCATCCTTTCATCCAAAGTTGTTTTGAAAAATGTATCTCCCTAGAAAATAATATTCTGAAATATCAAAAGAAAGCTATCTGGACCTGTTTTGTAACAGTAAGCCTTTAAAAGACACAAGGACATTTTCGTAGAATCATAGAATAATTTAGGTTGGAAAAGACCTTTAAATCCTTGAGACCAACCATAAACCTAACACTGCCAAGTCCACCACTAAACCATGTCCCTAAGTGCCACGTCTTTTCAATCACCTTAGGCTACACTTGTGCTACTAACACATGCATATCATCTGAAAATATAACTCAGAAGTGTTTTCTAGTTTTTCATTGTTTACCACACCTGGATTTCTACTGACAGTTTACAAAAAGAAAAAAAAATCTCCTTTATGGAAAAAAAGCACCCAGCTTTGAATCTGCTCTGATTTTATGAAATGTGAGTGTTGTGGTCAACTTTAAAATTATTCAGTTTATATTTGTGTAAATGCAGAAAATCATCATTGCTCTTTGAATTAGTTAGGAAACTACAGGGAATGCTAAGGTAATTAGAAAAGTAAGTATGGGTCAGTGTAGAAAGATATTAATGCGCATTATATTAAAGCTGTATTGAAAGAGTAGTTGGTAGGACACTATGGTAAGACCTCAGCAGTTCTAAGACCTATTATTCTGTATATTTTTTACCTGTTCAGTCATTTTACCTCTCTCTGTATTTTTTTTTCATGTCCCCTACTATGTCTATTTAGACATTAAGCTAAACATTGAAATCTAATTAGGTAGTATGAGTGACTTTCATGGTAGCTATGATCAGTGTTGAAAAATGGTATGTAAGAGCCTTTGTAATACAAAAATTACACTGAGAATTATAACTGAGAATACTAAATATTTAAAACTTTCTTCTATGTCTCTGTAATACTTTTCTACTTATTATGTAAATAAGATCTTCTCACCAAGCTTATAGCTTCGATGCCAGTCTCTTTAGTCTGCCACTTGCAATGGCTGCAGGAAGGGAAAAGTGTTTCTCCAATCCAGGTTGCAGAATGCCTGTAAAATATGTTCTTACAGGTAAATATAAGGCCTGTAGAGAGGAATCCATAAG
The DNA here is from genome assembly GCF_000699145.1 of Aptenodytes forsteri. Classification (NCBI taxonomy): domain Eukaryota; kingdom Metazoa; phylum Chordata; class Aves; order Sphenisciformes; family Spheniscidae; genus Aptenodytes; species Aptenodytes forsteri. Next base: position 8,694,907 of record NW_008795259.1, on the reverse strand, counting down.
TCTCTGTGGACAAAGAGAATCTCAAAGGAAAGACTAAGAACGAGCCTAAAAAAGCTGCCAACTTGATGCACTTTCACTGGTTGCTTTAAGAACAAAAAACATAGACCGATTCCTCAGAGGCATAAAGAAGTAACTTTCAGTAGAACCGTGGCAGACCTCAAACATTTTTCCACAAAACAGCCTGATTTATTTCTGTTGTGAAAAAATTGAGGTGAATGCAGCATGAGGTTTCATTAAGTTCATGCAGATAGAGGGCCCACTCAGTTTTTCTATTTATACAATGACCCCAACGATTTGCGGTGTTACTCTAAGTCACTTTAGTAATATCATAATTTTTTTTTTGCAGTCTGCAAATAGCACAGAGAAGAGAAGATGCTGTTGTCCGGTACATGTGTGTGTGGTGAGGAAGGTGGGGGCTCTGAAACACTGACACTTCTGAAAGGATCAGTCCTTCCTGAGATGTATCAATGTCAGCCTGCCTCCCCCACAGAGGCAGTGCAGCTTACTTGTGCAGAAGATGTCAGAGCTGCTTGAGTCCTGTAGGTGTATCTTTTTAAAAAGTGCATGTTAAATAAGTTGAATCAAATAGTTGGCAAAATTTCAGACAGCTTTCAGGTAAACATTTCACACTGAAAGAGGAGATGCTTGTTTTCTTAAAAATTAACGGTCCGTAAACGCATTGAGCAAATTCTGATTTTGCAGCAATTTTGTGCCAAAGTAACTCCATCGATTACTGCTGATTTACACTGATATTACCCTACAAGTCCTCTAAAGTTTAGCTCAAATAATAATAATAATAAAAAAAAATATATCTTTGCTTACTTTTATATGTGCTTGCTCATTCATTTCTCTCTCTCTCTTCTCCGCCCCCACCCCCGCCCCCAATATGTATATGTATCAAGATTTATTTATAACACAAAGTCTGCAATTTTATGTAATGGTACAGGCTTTGAAACTTCATCTCAGAGGGGGGTTTTTTTTGGTGACATAATATACTTTGGACAAACATAAAGCTTCCTCTCCTTTCCTGCCACCTGTGTTTTGGGGTTTTTTTATAGATATCCATTGATATTTTACTATCTCATAATTTTCTCTTTAAAAATATTAATAATTATTTCAATTGTTTGACCACCATCCTGCAACCTAGATGCTATTTGGAAATTATGAGAGTATATTCATTTTCCAGTAGTGTATGTAGCAGCAGTGGGGAATCCCACAAAATGAATCCTGTGGGATTCAGAATATACACGAAGTGGAGGAGAAAAGAGGGAAGCTTTCTTCCTCCTCACACCACGGCCTTTGCAGTTTTGCTCTTTAGTAAATATTATGTAAACCCCACACAGATGCTAAACACTGAAAAAAAAAAGAGGCAATATGCTAGCAAGTAGACTATGGATTTATTACCTTTGCATTGTCTTCAATATACTGGGACAAATACAAGTGAGGGAGAAAATTGTGCCTTTAAAATAGGAGTGTGGGAGACATTTTTATGCAAGGTTCTCTAAACATTTGTGGGGCTTTCTGCCCCTTTCTGTGTTCTTGACTTCACTGCTGCCAACAATAATACTTATGCAACCGAGTGCATATATCCACATGGTCTTATATTTATGAACTTATATTTCATTCTGCCCACAGTCCAAGCTGACCAAGTCACAGAACAATATTGGTCTGAGCTAACATAGCAGTTTCTCAGTGCTTTGCCAGCTGCTCTGATGTGTCTGGTTTGCTTGGCAAAGCAAACTCAGGTCAGAACATCGAAGATCTCTGTGTAACAAGTATCCTATACCTTTGCAAGTTTATTTCTGCTGTATTTTGGCTTACTTTTGGTTTTGTTCTGCTTATTTTCTTTCCTAAACTGTGCTACATGAAGGACTTTTCTACCTGAGGATATTCACTAATGTAGTTACTTGAGCTAAAGCCTAAACAATTACATCAGCAATATCCAATCAGTGATATTGGCTTTGCAATACAATTTCCAATATGAACATGCTTTTTCAAGAACAAGTATCTTTATTTACAATTTAGCTTAATCTGCTTCTACAGTAGATTATGCAGAGTTCAAATTATACTCCCATGTCAATACATTTCCTTGTGTAACTAAACCTATTATATTCTCCTTAGACAAAAACGTTTAAATTCATAAAGTAAAAGTTCATTGCAAGATTCTCTATAGTCTTGAAGTGATGGCTGTTGTTCTTCATGCTCACTTCATCCCTCATTTATTTTACATATTTGCAGACACTTCTGCCACAATCTACAGGCTCTGATTTTGAGGGATGGTACACTTACCTTGAAAAATTGTAAATAAACTTCTCTTCACAACTATCCGGTCTTCTCACACTCAAAACAAGTACCCAGGTAAAAACAGAGAAAGGAAGAACAACAGAGGAACTTAATTGTAACTGCAATTGCTCCATAACATCCCTGTCAGTCATTGACCAATCTGTATGACCCCTTCTTGGCAAATGCTGCCTAATTTTGGGATAGGAATGGCAAGCTTCCTCCACCCTGGAGCAGTGTAGTTGGGAAGTCCCATAAACTGCATTTTAAATAAATGAAGAGGTGAGCCCATTGCTTTAAGGATGATTGTCAGGGCTCTGAGGGTACTACCAGCCCTTACTGTCCCTGCCTAGCATCCTCTGAGGCCTCCCTCAACCCCTGCACATGAACTGAGAAGCCCCATTTCAGCTCAGCCTGGGCCCTCAGTCCCTGCCCCAGTGATGCAGCACGAGTGCCTGGGCTCAACCCTGTCTCTGTCCCTTTCCCCTGGACAGACCTTGGACCCCGGCTGCAGCCATGTCTCCAGCCCTGTCCTGGTTTCCTGCTGGTTGATGGACCCTGGCCCTAGTAGGTCACTTGCCATGCCTGAGGCTGTCGATAGACCCCGTTACAGCACCCGGCTCTGTCTGCTGTGGTCAGACCCTGAGGGACAGTGCCCTGTCAGTGAGGGCACCAGGTTCCCTGGGGTCACCCTGGGCTCCAAAGTCCCTGTCCCCTAGGGGGCAGCCAGCCCTTGCTGCACCCTGACAGTGATTAAGATAGAGCATAATTGTAAAGTTCACCATCTCAAATAAAAGGCAAAACGTGTAAAGAACAAGCGATCAGAAATAAGTATAAGCATTTGCCAGCAAGAAATGAATCTTCTTCCTCAATGTTAATGTACTTAAGTCCAGCTTCCACATTGTTTCAATAACACTAATGACCTTAGACTTTAATTGCTGCACGTGTGTAAATCTGAAGGATAGACACAGTTGCTATAAAGGTTCATGGACACATTAGAGCTGATCACGTGGCATGAATCCTGTCTTTCCCCATTTAAAAATCAAAAGTAAAACCCAGGAGACTGAATAGTCTTCCTAGCAATCACATGATGGCAGTAAACCTAGTAAGATATTGTGGAAATTTCCCCATATGGCAACTCTACTGTCTGATTGAACTTTCATGGATATCAGCAGAAAGATTTCTACCAGGGCGGGCTGTTTGCTGCCAATAGCAATTTATTAAACTTGTATTTACTTCTCAGAGAATTAAATTCAACTCCTATTGCTTACTGTGCTTTACAGCTATTGCATGCTGACTCCTGCAAAGCCAGAATTTTCTTGTGTTTTCACTACACAGTTAATTTGGTGACAGCTGCAAGTACTACCTAATTCTTATGCACAAAGTGATACGTCAGCAGAGTTTAGCCAACTCGAAATGTGTTTTCATCTGAATGTCTGAAGCACTGCTCCACCTAAAGGCTCACCGCTTCATGAAATTTCTTTTTTTATATATCTTCCCACTTTTGAACATTGAAAGTTATTACAATCTTTTGACTTAGCAACAGTTATTTAATATTTGCCTCTATAGCTCTTTTTTGTCAGTAACAACTATTGTCACTTTTAATTTGGAAAATAAAAAGCGCGTTAGTCTAGAAAATAGTAGTCTGAGAACTATGTGATACTCTAAGAAAACTTTTACACCTTTTCTACAGGCTTTAAAGGGGCCGACACCAGTGGGAAATAAAAATTTGGATTTTTCCCCAGAGAGGTTGTACTGCTGCTGCCATCACAGTGTAGCATTAGAATAAAAAATCTTCTGCAACCTTATCTATATGCAGGATGAGCAGTCAGATGACCCAAATACATAGTCTGTTTCTAGTTAAGACAGATACCAGAAAAGAAAAGAAGAAACTGTTGAGGTAAGGTACCCAAATATTCAAACTATTTTTCAATTTATATGGCTTCTTATATGCATGGATCTTTCTTAAACAAATTATTTTTATTTTATATATGTATATATATAATGTTCTGCATACATAATGTGGTAATAAAGAGATGCAAACTAGAAGGAGCAAAGGAACCACATATATATATATACATATATTAGTACTCTTAGCATTAGCACAGTCTTCTTAAGCTTTATGCTTTTTAAGGCATCCAGCAAGTGTGAAACTTCAAAGTTCCCCCAGTTTCCCATTCTTTGGCCTCCCCCTGCAAATTACATATGCCTAGGGACCTCTGTGTGGTTCCTTTGCTCCTTCTAGTTCACATCTCTTTATCACGTATAAATCTCACCATCAGTATGTTACTGTTGTACTTCTATCTACATCTTTTTCTTCTTACCTTGCGGAGCTTTGGCATTCCAGAGACTCAGCAGGTTGCCGCCTTCTTCTCTTTTACCAGCCCTATCCTGGCATTTCTTCTATAACAGAAAACACATTTCACTGGCTACATTTTAAAGTAGTTGATACTTCCTCTATTCAAGGTATGAATGGGATGAAGCAAACACAGGAAGACTTATCTGACTCAGAGATGGCAACATGTCTGTCGCTGACCAGAGCTATGTTTTGAGCTATAAACTAAATGTATGCAATGGGGAAAAAAAGTGAGATCTGAACCATTTTCCTCTTTGGAATTGAATATGGTTAAATAAAATTAAAATAATTTTAACACTTTCAAAATTATTGTCAGTTATTAAAATTAATGCATTTTCTGTTTCCAATTATATGAACTCATTATTATCATCCATACTTACCGTAGGTCAGTCATATCTTGCAAGAAAAAAAAAAGGTTTTTCTTCATAGTTATCAATAGTAAGTAAGCAAATTCCTGACTGCTTACCCTTCCCCGAGCCACCAGCTTTGGCTTTAATCAATATACCGTAAGATATTATTTAAACAGGTTATAATCTCAAAGTCCTAGCAAAATACATTTCCTTTTAACTTGGAATTTCTTGTTTGACTTTTAATGGTTGCAAGTCACTTCTGGACAAAATAAGAACTTTGAAAAAAAAATAATTTAAAAATAAATTACTAATTAGTCATTCACACGTTACAGCTTTGTGTCTCAAATTCTAATGATTATTTTTATTTGTTTCTTTGGTTGAAATATTCAGTAGCTATCACTCTATAAAGACTCATCAAGTATGTAATAGAAACTGACATACAAACGCTTAGAGGCATTTGATTCATTTTATAGTAAAAAATCTCTGAAAACTCCATGAAATCATAACAATAAGGATGCCCACAGGGAATGTATTCCAAGAAAAGATACAAATTCCTCACTGCAGCCTGGGAGGTCTTTTCAGTGTTCCAACATTATTGATGGGTGTCATAGCAATACCATGGCAGTATTGGAGTGTAAATCACACCAAACAATTGACACTGATATCTCCATGGTATTCCTGTGCTCATATTCATGCTGACCTGCACGGTCCACCTCCCACCCACTGTGTTACTATCCATTCTGTTGTTTTCCCTCTCACAGCCATTACCAGAGCTGGACAGGCACTAAGATGCTTTTCTTTGTCACCCAATGCAGAAGCACTTGGAGGTGGAACTTTATCAGAATATATGGTGACCTTTTGATATAAATATTTTGATATAGACCAATGGAATCAGCTGCCACTGGTAGATGTTACCCTGAAATGAATAGTAACAAAGTTAACAGATGTCAGTGCCAGAATCTGCACTTTGCAGCTGAAATATAATCAAATTTATTCATAGAGGAGTACAATTTCTGTTAAAGTATTCCACTGAACACTCTAAATTTCATTTGAATTGGATGTATACACTTATCCAAGCAATCCACCTGCTAGTGGTGGGACCCCAGGTTGCACAGAACTTTGAAGTAAATATGCCTAGACTGTCTCCTTAGAATGAGCTCCCAAAGAAGACCAAGAAAGCTTTAAATTTGGAAAAAACAAGTTTTATTAGAATGGAAACTGGAATCCCTTAGCTTTTAAAATAAAGAATCTCGAAGGAACTGTGTTGCATGCAAAAGAAATACGCACTGTTCTCACTATGTCTTTTCAAGGCAGGTCATGATTTGCTTTCTCCCTTGCATGAAATTCTGCCAATTACCCTCTGCTCCTGAGGATAGTTGCCTTTTTCATTCCTGGGGCCTTCCTCTCTGCACCTTGTTCATCTGCTCAACAATGTCTCTTTGAGCTGCAGACTCCTGGTTCCTCCCTGTGACTTTCCCCTTTTTTTGCAGCCTCACTTGCAGCCTCATAACTTATCTTTCTGAACAGACTGATATGCTGCTAAGGCAAGAAATTTCCCCTCCTACCCAAGGGTTCTACATGGCACAATTGCCTACTATTTAAAAGAAAAAAGTTGTAACTCTAAGCAAAGTGGCAAACTGGGAGCAAAACAATTCCTAGAAACAACTCCTGGAAACTTCTGGGTTTTGGTTTAGATGTTTTGGGTGTTTTGGGTTGTTTTGGTTTTTTTTTGTTTGGTTGGGTTTTTTCATTTTCTTGAGTAATGCTTACAGAAGTATTTTGTAATCGATCCTTAATTCTTGTTTATTGTTCCCTTTCTTTGTTACTTCACAACAGAATAAAAGCTTTGGTGCTACCAGACTGCTACCCAGACTCATGGTATTCTGCAGGACAGAAAAAAGAGAAACAGAGAAAGATGTTTAATGAACCACTAGTTTCTAAAAATGCCAGATGACCTTAAAATTTTTGGCTATTAGTTCAAAGGACTTCACTAATTAAATGTATGTCCAGTAAATTCTTATTTTCCCTCTTTTCCTCAGGTGTGACATTTTTCATCTATCTTTTCAGAAGTTTCTATCTCAAAATCTTTAGACAACTTTTTTCACTTAGCCACTACCTTCTTAAACAGTGACTTAGAAGAGCCCGTATTATAAATATTCCTCAGTTCCTCCCCTTTCCAAAATGCTTTTATCAAATAAGATTGTCAGGCAGATTTTCTTTTTTAAGTCTTTCAATAGACCACATTTATTCTCCACCATATTTTGATATTTTGTAGATGATGGAAAAAATCTTCTAGGTTTTATATTATTTTTCCTTCACAGAAATATGAATGCTTTTATTATTCTTCATTAATACACTTTTCAGCATTTGAAAAACTTAACAAATTTGCCATGTTTATTCAATCTCTGCAAGGATTTAGTAATCATTTAACTAACACTACAGTACAGTGTTTTCAAGAACTGTCTCACTTGGAACTATTCATTCCAATGCTGATTACTTATTTTGAAAATTTTACATGTTTTGATTATAATGTCCTGCAAATTCAAAAATCATAATAAACCTCCCACACACATTAGCAGAAATATTTCCACTATTAAATATTTCTTGCTGAAATTATTCTGAAGCATCTGAATCTGAGACAGCTATTCCATTTTTATTATATGTTGGCATAGAATGCCTCAAAAATGGATAAGAGGATGGCAAAAAAATCAATTTGTAAATGAGCACCTATTCATAAAATATTTCTATCTTTTGCTTCATACTTTTTAATTCAATCATCTCCAAAAAAAAAGAAAGAGAAAATTTTCTTACCCAAACGACAACAAACTCTGCAGAATCAACTAAAACTGACCATCCAATTTTAAAGTGATCAGGTTTAGAAGCTTGTTTTGAAATGCTTCTCAGATGTTGGCTGTGCCACATGTATTATTGAGAGGTGTGGCTTTATCTGAAAATGGAATACAATGAGATTTCTGTATTTCTTTAGCGCTGATTTCTAGTATGCCCTTCTACACCACATATGACTGCCCTTTGCATCTAGACAAATGTCTATCAGCCAATTTATTTTCTAACGCTTTAGTTCTTTTGTTAGAGATAAAGTACAAAATTGTCCTCTCCTTTCTTGTGGTGGGAAAGACTGTGGTATTTGTAAAATATAGACTGAAACTATACAGACTGAGAAAGAAACAGTGAGATGGTTATAGAAAACATGGAAGTGTTGACTACTGTTGGAGAGAGGATGTCATTAGATGGACCTTTGACAGGACTGTGTAGAAATTCTTATGGTATGCAGACAGCAGATCCCTTCAAAGAGATCAAAAACTTGTGTGTTAGCCTGCTTAGTGTGCTTCTTAATTTTATTTGTCTAGGATATTTTATCTTTTGGTTTTGGTTATATTTTACGGTTTTCCTTGTTTATGATAGTGGACAATCTTACCTGCTATAACCAGCAAACTAAAATTTGGCTTGTTATTATGGTGATGGGACAATGCAGTGGCTAAAAATTATCATATTTATATAGAAATTCACCCTAGAAAACCCAAGCAATTTGGCATATCGTTTCTCACATATACAATAGTCTATGCCTCATAAAGATTTAATTTATGCTAGTAAACTGGATGTGGCTGAATGGGTAAGGATAAAGATAGATCCATCTGTTTCATGGAGGGAATTCAGTCCCCTACTATTGCAAGGGATATGGTTTTGCCACTAGTAGTAACAGGCCACAACATTTGTATTGACCCAATACTGTAGGGTCTCAGGATTTGTCTTGCCCTGTCTTGGCCGGCACAGGTTTTACCTTGTTATAGCTCTGATAACAATTGTCTAATGACCAACTCATTATTACCTAACTCATTTTTATTTAACTCTGTGACTACCATATGTATCTTAAAGGTCTGACCAACCTCAGTAGCTGTTGTATAAGTACTAACCCTTTATGCTGAGTCTGAAGAGCTAGTGTTCTACTTTCAAATTGTAAGCTAGCAACCAAGTAGAAGGAAGCAGAAAGTGTTAAGAAAACATGTAAATAAAACCAGTACAAAAAAGGAAGGGACCCCCAGCACCAGTATGGAGCTACTGCTGGAGAAGAGTTCAGGACTTGGACAACCCACACAGCTACCTGAAAGGGTGAGCACACCTCCAATGAAAATGGACAGAGACTAGAAAGGGTTTCTGTGTATCACAGTTTTAACTGTATTATTAATGATTTATTTCCTTATCGATTTAGATTGTGTTTGTACTGTTGTAGCTGGACTAATAGTAGAGTTCTCATTCCAGTATTGGTTTGTCAGATTCTGGATGTCTAGGCAGACTCCAAGCACTGCTGTTCTCCCAGAGTGCATACTCACTTTCTTAGGTGCAAATTACTCAATTTCCTCCTGAACCTGCCCTATTTACTCAAACTCTTCCTTTCTTGTAAACTTTTGATGGTTATTCCCCTGTATAATTATAAAAAAAAAATTTCTCTATCTTCTCTTAACCCTCAGTCTGTTAGAGTATACAAGTGAAGATTTGTTTCCCCCACGCCTCATAGTTTAGGCTCGTTTTGCTTCTTAATATCTTACTAGCTTTTTGTCCTGGTTTCAGCTGGGATAGAGTTAATTTTCTTCCTAGTAGCTGGTACAGTGCTGTGTTTTGGATTTAGGATGAGAATAATGTTGATAACGCACCGATGTTTTAGTTGTTGCTAAGTAGTGCTTACACTAGTCAAGGACTTTTCAGCTTCCCATGCCCTGCCAGCAAGAAGCTGGGAGGGGGCACAGCCAGGACAGCTGACCCAAACTGGCCAAAGGGACATTCCATACCATGTGACGTCATGCTCAGTACATAAACTGGGGAAAGCTGGCCGGGGGGGGCCACTGCTTGGGGACTGGCTGGGCATCAGTCGATGGGTGGTGAGCAATTGCATTGTGCATCACTTGCTTTGTATATTCCATTATTATTATTATTATTGTTATTGTTATTATTTTCAATTATTAAACTGTTTTTATCTCAACCCACGAGTTTTCTCACTTTACTCTTCCGATTCTCTCCCCCATACCACTGGGGGAGGGGAGAGTAGCAAGTGGTTGTGTGGTGCTCAGTTGCTCGCTGAGGTTAAACCACAACACCTTTCTATACAGGTGGCTACCATTGGAAATTATCCCTCTTGAACCTGAGTAACTAGAATTGCACATAATATTTTAATCATAGAATTATGACTAAATTGTATAACTCCCCAAGAAACCATTGATATGTCCTTATTGCAGTTGGAAATGGTTAGTGTATTACACTCCAGGAAAGCATCTTCCATTTTTAAAGGCAGTTGTCTTGTGTAACATTATCATCCTCACAGAAAATTAAGGAAAAGTATTCCTCTGACTCTGGCTGTCTTTAATTCTGTATTTTCCTAGTCAATTTTCCATTCATCACATTGCTAGTATTAGCCTGCTGTTCATCAAAGTTCACATTTTGAAGTTTTACAACATATACAGGAAGAAACTTATCTATTGATTCTAATGAGCAGAATAAATTTTAACAAATCAACAATATTATGGAATAGTACAAGAGCAAAAAGTGTCCCCCTGATTTTGTTTTAGGGTTCACGAGTAGAAGAAGGCACAGTGCATAAAGAAAGCATGTTCTCATATTTTATTATATGGCCTGTCTCTGCTCTGAGAATAGTTTTGATTTCACAGCAATGAAATGGCTAATTCCCATTTACTCTGCAGCCTTTGACTTCTCCAGTGAGCAAAGTTTGTGGACAGCAAAAGCACTATTTATGACTTCTAATACAGTGTAAGAAATAAATGGTGCAGCTTTACTCCCAACTGAGATGCAATTACACGAGTAGTCCCATTGATCTCAAAGTGTGAGTTATTTCTCTGTAAAGGTAATAGGAGTTGCCCTATAAAACCGTAAGAGCTGTTTAATTTCAACAAAGTGCTTCCAATTTAGACAGAAAATAAAATAAATACTGATAAAACTAGTCAATGCTATTTTATCAACTGCTTAGAAAATATAGGAAAGATTAACAACCAACCTGGATATTTCATGAGAAATAAAATTGTAGGTGAACAACTAGATTTCTTATTCTTATAGGATTAAAAAAACCCAAAACATCGTGGCACAAAAGTGTTCTTAAAAGACTTTAAATTTGTAATATGGAAACTGAGTTTGGGGAAAATGCTCTAAAATTAATGTACTAAAAGCAAATCACTGTGCAAGGACAGTATTAAACTGGAAATCAGTATCAACTCTTTATAAAGACTAACTAATCAAGATAAGGGGCTACAAAAAGTTGTGTTGTACCATGTGTGAACTATGGGTTTCAAGTGTAATTGTTTTTCTTGCTAGTTCAGCCTGTCTGAACTGCTGTAACTCACCTGAGCTCAACTACCCAGAAGGAGAATTGTTCATGTTTCAGCATGTCATGGGTTTTTGTATGTGTGCATAAACTGTAACAGAGAAATGGTATTGAGATACTGTAGTGATGTATGTTGTTGTAATATCTCAAGCAATTGTTTTCATTATTTCACTGATATGCCAATATTTCAGAGAGATTACAGAGTTACCTGTGTGATAGTTTTTCATGTGTTTATATTTGCATGCTGTGTTTAATACCAGCACTTCCAGCCTGGTACCCTTTCATCTGATATTGTCTTCCTCTGCATCTAATGAAAAAAATGACATGTCTATGTACCTCGTGTAGCCCATTTAGATCTGTGAGCATAATTACTGTTTTACTTTACTGAAAGGGTCCACAAAGTAATCTTTTATGTATTATTCTGGGTTACCCCAAATGAAGCCTTTTTGGAATGATCAGAGAAATCAAATCCTGGCTTTCTCTGCTGTAGCACCTTACAGATTTTCTTCAAGAAAAAATAAAATGGGTTACTTAGATTTAGAATGTTATACTGTTACACTTTTATACATAAAACTGGGATAAATTTTGGATTAAAGTAAATCTTTAAATAATGTTTTGTCTTTAATATATAGCTATGAAACATATCAACTTTTTTTTTTTTTAAACTGAGATGGTTTACTCTTTGAAAACAATTTTGTGAACTTTTTCATTTGACTAATATGGGGGGTTTTATTATTTTTTAGAAAAATAAAATATTCCTGGAGAATATTTGCATTAGGTGAGATGTAATCAGTCCATACTTATGTGCCATGATAGAAGTTCTTTGTCTCTCTTTTTTTGTGGAGACTCCTTCTATTGTTCCTGTTGCAACACACCTAGCCACAGCCATATTCCTCCTCAAGTGTCTCAGAGTATCATTAGATGGGCTAGAGCACAGATTTACAGCACATTAATACTACCCACTTAAAATGGGGTAACTCATGTCACACATACCACAAGTTAGAATATGGACTTGGATAGTCAGCAGAGAAAAGCCAGCACACTATAAATATAATCTTTGGCTTGCCTTGTAGCCTAAAGAACACAATACGTACTTTAGCCATAACCTCAGTAATAAAAGCTCTCTTTCTCTCTGATTCTCTTTCTGTCACAGTCCTCCCACTCCTCCCTAAGAAAAGAACATTATTGCTTCCTGTGGGCTACCCAAAATAAAACCTCTCCACATTTAACTGTAGCTGGGTTCTTCACAGTATGCCTACCTATACTGCCATAAACAGATTTTACTCTCCCACTGTGTTTCCATAGTAGTACCTTGTTTAACTGTGACTATTTGGTAAGAGGGTGTATATTATTTTTTTTCTTGTAACAGATAATGGTGATGACTTAACAATCGTACCTAAGGATTTCTTTCTAGGGGGAAAAAAAAAAAAAGATTGGGTTGAGGGCTTTTTTGTCATTCACTTTAAGGTTGCTGCTTCCTTTTTGTATAATTTTTAGGAGGACAATTCTTTTTAATTTAAATGAAAATCCACATCCAAACCCCCTTAAGTTGTTTCTTAAATGCAGACAACCCTTCCAAATGCATAGCAAAGGTTGATTCTAACTTCTGGAAAAATGTTCTAAATTAAAGTAAAATCTCTTTCATTACAATTCAATATTCATAAAATTTATAAAAAATCACATAAAATTTAAACAGAAAAAAAAGTTAGCATAAAATAAATGAAAAACCCCAAAGTGAAAGAAAATGTTTGATGAGAATCAGTTGAAATCCCCCTGATTTCAAGGTAAGTTGTTCCATGGATTGGTGGAACAGGATTGAATCAAGCAATGGGCAGGGACTAATTCTATAAATTGTTATATAACATTGCAAATTTTTTTTTTTTTTCAGATGATAATCTTAGTTTGCCTAGCAACTTATGCTAGAGATTTCTTGGACTAAATGGTTAAAAGGCACAATTCACTCCTTTTAGTGAGTCTTAACTGAATCAAAACTTCAATGGACATCTGTAGGAATTTTGCCTAAATAATTTTTAAGCAATATACTTCATTGAACTGAATGATAAATTTCCATCTAAATCTTAGTAAAATTATGATAGGGTGTAAAATATGGTTAAAGACACAAGGATTTGTTCTCATATGCTTGACTTTATGGAAGAATTTATAGCCTGACTTTATTGCTCACAATAGCTCTGATGTCACGATTGTCAATCTGCTTGGCACCTTGATTACTTAGTTTAATTTTTTTTTTCCTCCACAAATTTTCAGTACATGATTGAGGCAAAAGTTGAAGTCTCAAGAAAATTGATAGTTTTCTGCTTGACATGTAATGAATTAATTTGAATTAAGAGCACTGGAAAATAACTTTGATAGATTCTCTGTCTGATATCTAAGGAAGACTCCTCTAGTAAAGTAGCTGACAATTCTTCAGGACCATACCCATTTAAACCACGTGTTCAGTTCAGGAATGGAAGAACTGAATCAGGTGCAGCATGAATAACATGAAAGAAGGGATGGTGTAAGGAAATGAGAAAAGCTTATAGGCAGTGAGAGTGGATGGGTAGAGCTTCAGCAAATCAATCTGGAAGACTCTTTCTTGTTCTTATTGGAGCAGAGCTATGTTTATGGTATGTTTCTTGTGTAAATGGTGACATTGAAGCTGGGAAAACATGCCTCTGGTCAGAAGTATGAGAGTGTGAAATTCTGTAAGGTTGATCTGTTTGTCTTCAGCTGTGTGCTGTTCCTTGCAATAGAATCGTGGCTTGGAGGAAACTCTGTGGAGAGGGAGATATTTTTGCTTTGCTGGGGAACAACTGAGCAAATACAGGAGAAGGAAATCTTCTAGACATTGCAGGATGTAGCAGAAAGAAGACAGCACTGAGAGAAATATAGAAAGAAGCAGGATGTCAGGCAGAAGAGAGGGATTATTGAGAGGAGGAGGGAACAGTGACACATGTCAGCATTGACTGAAAGAAAAACTGCCTTGGAAACAGGGGGAACTGAGAAAGTTTTGCTCCAAATTACAAGGCTAAATGCAGTAGCAAGGATTTACCTGCAAGAACACAGTGGGCAGGGGAGACTTGAGTATAAGTCCATTCTACTTTTACTTGTTTAACATAGGCACTTTGAATTTTCTCTATGTAAGAAATTATGAATCCTGATTTTCATTATACTTCATCGTGGAAAGCAATCAGACCAGAATGTCTAGGTGCACAAGCCTCAAAGTTGAGGCCAACTTGAGATCTATCACATGAACACACACAGTTGGTTTAATTTTTCCTTTTCTTTATTTACAGGTTTTCTATTAGGTGCTCTGTGTAGTACAGTCTAATCTGACGCAACACAGTTTGTGTTCTAGCAATACATATTTAAAACATGGTTGAACAAAATCTATTCAATTAAAATAATGTCAGTTACATGAATGTGCTGAAAATGTTTCAAAGAGGGACCACAAAGCATTTTTCAGAGAGAGGGATCCAATTTAGAAATTATTTCTAAGGAGTCTGGCCATTCCGGTCTATGCAGAAGTTTTCAGCATTTTTCTTGTTAACAAAAGTAATATTGTAACTATGGTAACAAAAACACAGACAAAAAAGGTATCTTGGCACTATTCCTGATGAAAAATATATGTATAAATCTCCTTGAAATGTTAAAAGATATGCTACAAAAATATCTCCTGAATCCAAGATTCTCTCTTAACTTTTAGTTACGTTCAAGTTTACCAGTTAGCATTTATTTCAAATGGTCATTCATCTCTTTAAGTTCTTCTCTGAAAAAATCCCATGCACAGTGCTGTCTTAAATACTTCATTCCAAACAGTGAATGACACTAAACAGAACCATTACCTTTGCAACAAAGGAAAAAAAAGTTTTCAAAATCACATATTATTCACATATTCATTACGGTTACCATGCATATATTTAGTGATATTCTCTCAAACAGAGTTTATAATTTCTTCTGATTCCAGGCATTCGGGATTCCACTGTGTGCTTTGTAATTTTTTTTTTCTGTTGTGGGGTGGAATTTTTTTCTGTTTTTTTTTTTTTTTCTGTGGGTTTTTTTTCTCTCTCTTTGTGAGAGAAAGAAATTGAACCAAGAGGAATGGTTGCTTTTTAGAACACCCACATTATTATTTGTGAGCTGGGAGCACTGAAGCAGATTTATGTGGAAAAAAAGAAACTTTCTTAAATTCTCTGGTGAAACTGTTTGCACCCCATAAGAACTTGTTGAGCTTTTGCCACCTACTTCAAAGCTACTCCTTTCAAGTTATTTTTACTGTTTGCTATGTGACTTCCCATCAGTCAGACGTCTTTCTTTGATTTTATTTTTTTTTTAAAACAGGTAAAAAGCCCTGAGTTTAAGAATTCCTTAGTTCTGATAGTATATCACAAAGCATAGTTTATTAGAAGTAGGCTCCTTAGCATTCTTTGACTGGAGTCAAACTCAAAATTTATTCATCACCCAAACAAAAAAAATTCCCTTGTAAAACTAAAAGCCCTGCCTCAGGACTGGTTGCACCATGAAGAGTTAAATTTTAACAGCAAGACTGAAAGTCACATTGAGTTAGGTTAATAATATTATTTGAAGTTCCTAGCCAAGTAAGCACCTTGATCAACTCAGCTAAGAAAAAAACTCATAACGATAGACAACGGGAATGGAGGCAGGGCCTTAAAGACAGTTCAAGGATTTCAAGCATGTACTGACATCAGCAGCAATGCTGCAATTGATTGATCTGCTGAAGTAGGTTAAATTTTCAACAGTTACTTCAAAAGAAGGACTGGAAGATGTATTGTTTCAAAGGAATTTAATGGCTGCCATTGATACACAGTCTAAGAACAATGGCAGCAGCAAGACAAGGCACACAGAAACTGAAAAAGGCACATGTCTGTTGTCTGCTTAATTCTGCATAGACCTTCTACAGTTGTACTGTTTGTTTTCTTTTAGGTAGTCAGGACTAAAAGCTTCCTATGGTGGGACACTGCAGAATAGTACTTCCCTATTTAAATAAAAATTTGTCTTACATATGTCTCAAGGGTATAAATGTTCTCTGGTATATATGGTTCTCTGCTTAAAAGAAAAAGGGTGGGAAAAAAATCTTATTTGTCCATGTCTCCCATGGTGTAGCACTAGAGTAAACTGCAAAGATGTTAACAGATGGAACATGACATAGCAATATACAGAGATAATGGATGGTTCTCCCACATGTGTAATTGCAATGCACAAGTAAATCACACTTCCACATTCACACTTTGCCTGTGTTCCACCTGGGCAGCTTCTGGATGTGAACAGGTTAACAGGGAAATCACCCTGTCAAACATTCTAGTCGATACCTCTATGTGCTCAGGCAATGGCATTAAAACAAAACTAGTCAATGGAGACTATACCACAGTTGGAGATGAGCTTGTAGCACAGGAAAGAAAAGCACAACTTTAATCTGTTTAGTTAATAAAGAGGAAAACATTTTTTGGGGACTGAGATTTCAGCCTGTGCTGCAGAAACCTGCCTGATTCCTAGGTTTGGGAGATTGAGTCCACGATGCCCTATTTTCAGTGTACAGTTGACCAAATTATCTCAACTAAAGATTGCTCAGGTGAATTTATCCACGTTGAGATCACATCTGCTGGAGCATAGATATAATCTCTGTCAAAAATAATTAGGTCTAAATTAAGCTAACTCCCTCCACTTTGAGTTGGAATTTGTTCTCATATGCAGGCTTATAGGTACCAGTCTTCTTCCTGGTCTGCCTTTGTCTTCTGAGCTCAGACTCTTTTGGGACTCACTGTGCCTTCACAGCAATTGTATGTGGTATCTCTTTGAGTGACACTTCTATCCGCAAAGAAGGAGAAATAGCAGAAGGAAGTCAGAGCAAGAATTTCTCTGGAGATCATGTGAGAAGGTGGAGAAATCAGCTCTTCTCTGCCCATCTGTTCATCAACTAGGGCTCAAGCATATAACTTTGTCATACGGCAGGCTTGCAGAGTTGGGATCCACAAGGCATTTTGAGAAAATTCAACTGAAAAATGTAGATGAAGAAATGTTATTCTAAGAATAAATTAAAAAGCAATGTGGAAGCAGTGAGGAAGGATGGAATATTACTGAAGAAATACCAGCAGAAAAAAGTAATCTCTGCACTGATTAAATAGATAAAGTATGATTTTAATTTTTTTTAGAAAAAAAGAGGATTTTTTAAACAGCCCATTGATATTGATGACTGATCAAAGTTAAAAATGTTTTTTATTGCTGGGTAAGATACCACAGACAAGTAAGCTAGGGGATTATGAGAAGTGATTCAGATGCCTGAAAAATATGAGCGACTGTTGTGGCACCAGATAATTGTACTTAAAAACCTTTAAACATTCCTGTGGAGTGTGGATCATATTTGATTGAAGGGCACCATTACAAATGGAGGTCCATATTGAGTACCACTGAGCTTCAGAATCATATTTTTTGCAGTTTGTAAATCATTGTTATAAAGAACATATAGTTGCATATATTTTCGAATAATAGATATGAGAGAGAGCCAACAGACAATAAATAACTGTGATCTTGACAACAGGATTAGACAAGACAAAACAGGTTTTAAAGAAATGTAATATCAGAACATGAAAATTTACTGTTTGTACTTGGAAAGATCATCATGGAAGAGAAAAAGTTAGGATATTTTAAAATTCCCTATATTCTCAGGAAGTCTCTTAAAGATGAAACCACATCCACTAAGGGTATCAGCAGCATTTTGAGAAAAGAAACTGAATACAGAACATTGGTGGGTAAAATGAAATGACATGAAAGTGGATGTCATTCATCTTAACTTTAGCAAGGCTTTTGACATGCTCTCCTAAAATATTCAGGTATGAAAATCAGGATGTTATAGTCTGAATGGGTGGTCTATGGCACATGTAAATAGCTGTTTAGATGATCAGGCTCAGAGGGTCGTCATTAATGGGTTTTAGTCTACCTGCAGATCGGCAAGAAGTGGAGTACCACAGGGGTCTGTACTGGGACCTTTCCTGTTTAACACCTTTGTCAGTGACCCGGAGGAGGCAATGGAGTGCACTGCTGTCACATTTGCAGATGATACCCATTTGGAGGAACAGGTGCACACTTGAGGGCAGGTCTACTATTCAGAGGGACCTACACAGGCTGGAGGAACAGGCCAACAGGACGTGCAATTCAACAAGGACAAACACCAAGCACTGCCCCTGGGCAGGAAGCACGGGTGCATGGCACAGGATTGGGGCCTGCCTGGCTGGGAGCAGCTCTGCGGGAAGGGACCTGGGGGCCTTGGCAGGCACAAGCTGAGCATGAGCCAGCAGTGTGCCCTGGCTGCGGAGATGGCCAACAGCACCCTGGGCAGTATTCACAGGGGCACAGCCAGGACACTGAGGAGAGGGATTATAACCCTCTGCTCAGCACTCATGAGATCCCATCTGGATACTCTGTCCAAGTTTTAGGCTTCCCAGTACAGGAAAGATAGTGAACTAGTGCTGGGACAAGTTCAGCAGAGGGCCTCCAAGCTGTCTGAGGTCTGGATCACTTGCCCTGTGAGGAGAGGCTGAGGTACCAGGGCTTGTTCAGCCTGGAGGAGAGATCACAGAAACATAGAACAGCCCAGGTTGGCAGGGACCTTGAAAAATCGTCTGATCCAACTTTTCATGGGAAAGGGAGCCTAGATGAGATTATCTATCACCCTGTCCAATCGCATCTTGAAAACCTCCAGTGATGGGGACTATACCACATCCCTGAGGAGGTTGTTCCAGTGATTGATTGTTCTCATTGTAAAAAAATTCTTTCTTATATTAAGATGAAACCTCTCCTAGTACAACTTGTACCTGTTGCCCCTTGTGTTCTCCATGTGGCTCCGTGTGAAGCATGAGCCTCCATCCTCTTTGTAGCCACCCTTTAAGTACCGAAATACTGTGATGAGGTCCCTCCTGAGCCTTCTCTTCTCCAGGGAGAAAAGACCTAACCCCTTCAGTCTTTCCTCATAGGGCAGGTTCTCCAGTTGAGAATGATCATCTTCATGGTCCTCCTTTGGACCATCTCCAGCCTATCTGTATCTTTCTTGAACTGGGGGTACCAGAACTGGACATGATACTCCAGGTGTGTTGTGACAAACGCTGAGTAGAGAGTGGATTGCCTCAGGTGATCCTCATGGATTACTCACAGTCTGGCTTATATGAAACAGTCAATAAATTGTTAAATCATGTATATAATACTTTTTGTGATGGATCTGTATCACAGTGGATCTAATACTTGCTGTTATAGAAAGTGTATAGAGGATATTGTTATGTGAGGATTCTACATGTTCTGCAATTTTTCTATGCTGGGGAATTAATAAAAATATAAAATTAAATACATGCTATCTTTCAGAAGAAGTTTAAAGATGTCCATCATCCTCCAAGATATGGTGCAATTCTGAATTTCTGATTGGCTTTCCCAAGCCATGTCATTTATAGTGATGAGAAACAGTGGCAGGGACAGAAAGACAGAATTAATCTTAACTAGAAAAGCACAGGATTACTAAAATTTTGTGTATTTTATGTATTAGTGTCATAACCTTGCATAGATCCCATCCTTTAACTATGTCAGCTAAACTCTATTTTCAAATTTGAAACAAATTATTTTGTAAGTAGAAATCTATTTTTAAATTTGAGGTAATTCGTGTTACACGGTTTGTATTTATGATCGCTTTGAGGCTGTATTTTAGGATTGATATAAACTTTAGGATTTGATGGATAATCTAGAAAGCTCCTTATTCCAACAATAAATTTACTATTATTCTTTCCATTAAGTATTTTATAAGCTTTGATAAAAATGCCTTTTGTTATTTCAGGTATTGTCTTTATGTTTATATAAGCTCAGAGAATGATGGGGACCACTGCTATAAGCTGAAGTGGTACACACAAGTCAGGCATTTAACGGGGAACACAGATCCTCTGCCTACACCATAATCTGACAAGCTGCTTCCTGTAAATACAGGGTCCTGCCCACCTTAAGTAGTTTGTGGGGCTAAGGCAGGAGCACGTGATGCTGCCCTAGTCATGTCAGTGGGCATTATTCCACTCTTTGTTTGAAAGGAAGCAGGGTCAAATCCTCTGTGTCCTAACATCTGATCGTCCATTTGTGCACACAATTACTGTATCATTTCACATAATATGCCAGGTGAGAAATAGCGTGGGTAAACACATGGCTATTGGATTAATTATTGTCTGGAGCTCTCCTGTTGTTACTTTTTTTGCTTCATAAGGACTGTTTGTCACATACCTACTCACCTCATTAATGGCCGCCTTACTCCAGCGACTGCAGCTGCCCGGAGGTGCACTGGCAGGGCACTCGCTGAGGCTCCAGCCAGGCTCCTCACGTTCAGGAGAGGAGCAGCCAAGCACTTCTGCGCCTCAACCCTGTCCTATGTCTAATTCTGCTGCTGGAAGGCTGCAAGCCTTTCAGATGTGAAGGGTCACGAGTTAAGTCATGAAAATAATATAGATGCTCTACATTCATTAGACTGATTTATTGATTTATTACTGTTAACTCATTTATCTAATCAAGTAGCTCTGTGACTAAAATCCTCGATATGCATAAACTTTCATACACATGAACACATTTATTTTCTCAACCTCCAAAATATTTCTTTTGTATTTAGTCTTAAAGTGTATTAAGCTGTAGACCTAACCTGTATAATTGACATGACAATATTCTGTAGTTAGAATGCCTGGTTTATTATTTAAGCAAGACATACCTAAAGGAAACATTTTGTTATTTTTGTAGCGCACTCAGGATTAGCAACTCTACCAAATGACTGCCCTGAATAATTTACAGTTAACTGTAAAATACTGGGACACAAGCGTTCTCCTGTTTCCGTGCTGAGAGTTATTTCAACTTGTATCTATTGTTTAGTACAGAATGTATCTATTAAAAATATTTCTGTAGCACTAGATTATTCAAGTTGAGGTTTTTTCCTATGCTTAAATCGCTTTTTGCTCTAAACTGTGATGGACATATTAAGGCTTAGGTGTTTAGATAGTGGAAATTGCTATTTCAGCTTTCAATTGATTTCCACCAAATTAGGATCTGCCCTGTAAATGTTTTAGTTGTGCTCAGATTCCTTTCCAATTCTTTATCTGATATGAGAGGGTTTCTCATTCTTTCCATCTCTCTCTGTGCCTCTCTCTCTGTGTTGGCAGGGAGGAAGAGGGGCAAGGATAAGCTGCTCAGAGAAACAGAAAACCCACGTTCTGTTTCAGCAGCTCAGCATAAAACGGAGACAGTGACCAAGAAACATTATCTTAAAGTAATTTCTTACACTGTGGTTAGAATCAGAGTACTGGGGCCAGTTCTGTTTAATATCTTTATCAATGATCTGGATGAGGGGATCGAGTGCACCCTCAGTAAGTTTGCAGATGACACCAAGTTGGGCAGGAGTGTTGATCTGCTTGAGGGTAGGAAGGCTCTGCAGAGGGACCTGGACAGGCTGGATTGATGGGCCAAGGCCAACTGTATGAGGTTCAACAAGGCCAAGTGCCGGGTCCTGCACTTCGGCCACAACAACCCCATGCAGCGCTACAGGCTTGGGGAAGAGTGGCTGGAAAGCTGCCCAGCAGAAAAGGACCTGGGGGTGTTGGTCGACAGCCGGCTGAACATGAGCCAGCAGTGTGCCCAGGCGGCCAAGAAGGCCAATGGCATCCTGGCCTGTATCAGAAATAGCGTGGCCAGCAGGAGTAGGGAAGTGATCGTGCCCCTGTACTCGGCCCTGGTGAGGCCGCACCTCGAATACTGTGTTCAGTTTTGGGCCCCTCACTACAAGAAGGACATCGAGGTGCTGGAGCGTGTCCAGAGGAGGGCAACGAGGCTGGTGAAGGGTCTGGAGAACAAGTCTTATGAGAATCGGCTGAGGGAACTGGGGTTGTTTAGCCTGGAGAAGAGGAGGCTCAGGGGAGACTTTATCGCTCTCTACAACTACCTGAAAGGAGGTTGTCCAGTCAACTGGATTTGTAAGAGTGGACATTAAAAAAAGGACCTTTTGCAGGTGCTTTTGATTTGTACCATCCATTCATTAATTACACAAATGAAGTCTCGGATAGTGTGGGTGATTCAACAGCAAAGTAAATCAAAAGAAGTGTTGTGACTCTTCTTTTGGCTTGGTTGGTATCTGGCTACTTCTGCATGTGTTTTTCAGCTCCTCTGTTTGTTGGATTGCTGGTAGCACAGACTGCTCGTTGTATCCAAAAATCAATCCTTTTCAAACCTTCACAGCTTTTCAGATATGTCTTGTCTTCTGTTATTCACAAGAAACTCACTGCAAAACCTGTGTCTAGTAAATATTGTCTAGACTTAATGTGGTATCTTGCCAGCTAATATGTTACATAGTAAAGTTATTGGGAAACAAAACAAAGCAAAACAAAACAGAAAACTGTAATTATCAGCTATTGGTGGCTAATGGACACCTCTGTGTGAATAAATCAGCTTCAAAATGCTGCCTGGAATGACTAGATGCATCATGAATTATCACCTGGTTTTCACTGTTCTGCATCAGGTACTTCATTCAAATATAATAATCTCTGACCTTTTTAAAAATTATTTTTCTGCTTGCTTGTTCATACTTTACCAGCAAAATTAACCTCTAATCTGTCTTTCGTATACTGCCATACCATTACGTCCTTACGTATATTTTTTAGACTCCCTAGATCTATTAAAATGTTTCTTTTTTACAAACTACTGTCTTCCTTGGTTCCAGTTGCTTTTGTTTGCCCCCAGAGATTTTAGGAATTAAAAATTAAGAGAATGTGTAATTTCTTTGCAGGCTGCCTTGATATGATTTGATTGATTGATTTATAAGAGCCCTTGTATCATTATTCTCTGTTTCGCTCTTTTTTCCATTTGTTTATTGTGTATGCTCATAAGCAAATTATTATGTGCACCTGTTCTTCCAAGTCTTTTTCCCTTGTACCACATCCAGTGGCATTTCATTGAAAAAAGAAATGTCTATTATGGCCTTTCAAGTCAAGTTTGACCTCAAGTACTGAATTTTTAGTAGCACAAAATCTAGAATTTTATCAAGAATGTTCTCTGTGGGGTTGTAATCTGGTTTTTGTGTGCCCCTAATTATTGCACTGATAAAATGTCTGATTTCTACACAATGACAAATATTTCCTTTTCTGTTTGAGCATAAAATTCAGAGTGCTGTTGCCAGCAATGAGCCACACATTCTGTGATTTGGTAATAGGTGCTTTTTCATTACAGGGGTGCTTGTGAAGTAGCTGTTTCTAGCATTACTTTACATTTTGTCCCTTGCCTTATTTCATCTGTAATTCATCAATGTTAACACATTTCCTATCTTAGAAGGTCATCTCTTAATATTTCTTTCATTACTAGCTACTTTTCCCCTTTAATCTCTTTCTCACTGGTTAGAATTTCTGCTTATTTTCGTTTGTTCACATGAATTCCAGTTCCTGCAGAAATGTTTGTGCTCTTAAACACTCGGATGTTTTAATTATGTTTGAATCTCATACCTTATTTTTCTGAAGTGTACCCAAAAGACTAAATATGATCATATGCTTTTAAGTGAAATGCAAGGTGAATATACTTTTAAGCACCAAAAGTTTTGTTACTGCACATGCCCCAAAACATCTCTATTTCACTGATTTGAACACCTCAGCATCAGTCTTCCAATTAATGCCTCAGATTCATAGACCAGGACGTCCAAGTCCTCAGAGGGCTGCTTCTGTAGCTGTGTTTGTTGTGTTTATAGCATGCATGTGAACCCTCACAGACACATGCACACACACGCTCACACACCGAACTGAGCCCTGCTCTGCACAGCACTGTGCACCACAAAGGCCAGCGCATTCAGAAACAGGCAGACGTAGTGAAATGGTGCCTGCCTTCTACGTGGCAGCCTACTGACTGCAGCTCTGACTTACGTGGGGGTGGGAAATAAATGTTCTAGTCTCTTCTCATCTCACTCAGATTTATGTCTCACCTTCCTAGAAAGTAACAAGAGCATTTAAAAGACATTTAGAAATACCATTTCTAGAGTACTTGTCCACTGATTCCTATAGGAATAGGAAATTTCTTCTTTCAGAAACTATTTATATTCTTCCATCTTTTCCTTTTAGGCTTATGATATCTTTAGGGGGGTGG
>NW_008795259.1:8656059-8670413 GCF_000699145.1 Aptenodytes forsteri | reverse complement strand
GTTCTAGGGGTGAGGGGGGGGGGGGGGGAGGGAAGTAAAAGTAATATTCTGTAAATATTCACTCAATTTAAAAAAAAACCCTCGAGTAGACAAAATCCTCATTTAGATTTTTTATATCTATAGTACAGATAATCACTATTCTGCTACACAATTACATTTTAGAATGCAGTTTTATGTTGCAATGTATATTTTTGGGATTATGACAAGTATATAAGGAAAAAATGGGAGAAGCTAACTAGAAATGTAATTATCAAAGAAAGTGAAAGAATTTGTTTCTAGCAGGAAAATATGAATCATACTGTAGAATAACAGCAGTTAAATGCTGTCTGAAACACAAAATTACAGGTCCTCTTGCACAATGCCTACAGCAAAAGGCCATTAACATTAGAGTAATTCACAGTCAAATGAAATTTTATTACTCATGAGCAATAGTTTTGTGGGAGAAGGTTGATATTTGTTTTATGATAGACACACTAGCTGGTACTTTTTTTATTCCCCAGATAAGTAAAATCTCAACTGGTGACCATGAAGTTTTGGTGCAAATGGCTTTCTTTTCATGAATGTCTCTGAGAATCTTGTGGTAGAGTGTCATTATACAGTCACATTATAATAAATCACAAAATCACTTGTCTTTTATCAGTCTTAATATTAACCTAATGCTTATTTCATACAAACTTACATTTTGTTTTAGTGAGATTGCTCAAAGAACACATGGAAAGTACAAATGTACTTTGGTATTCTCTACTTACCAATACTTTTGTAGTTTGTCTTCACGGATAGAGAAATCATTGAGGTTCTGTACAAATTTTACATGAAAACTATGGAAAGAATTTTCACAGCTTCCCTGCAAGAAAATTGAAACTTCTCTATAGCTGATTTCGCTCAAAAATTCAATGTTTTTGCATCATAATGGTATAAATTTTATTTAATGTGTGATATTAGGATTAATAATGAATAAAACAAGATATTGGTGAGTAAATCTTCAAGACACCAGAAGTGCTACAAAAAACCCCACCATGAGAAACAGCTAGATTCAGCCTCCAGATTAGGTCATTACTTTAAGTGCCTTGCTGAGGTATATCAGCACTGGTTTGTTTGTGTATTTCCATGGGCACAGCTACAGTTCTGTGGGCAGTAAACACAGGTCCATTGATTTTTGGCTTACTTTGGTACTGTTCTAATATCTATCTCCTTTTCAGACCTCTCACTATTTTCTGGTTCTTCTGAACAGGAATATAAATATTAGTTGAACTCATTGGCTCTTTAGCTGACATGGTCCACCTGAGTCATAGGCAGATTTAGGGAGCTTTCGTACAGCAGTCCAACCGCTCTCCATTCACCTGCCACTCCCATGTCATGACTTTGTTTCCTTTGACTTCAACGAGAGTATACAAGAACTGTATCAGACCAACGGTACACCCACCCAAGTGCTCTGCTTCCAGCACTGGCTGAAATGGTTGCCTAGGGAGTACAAATCAGGGTAGGCATATAATATTTCTGAAAGCTCTTTCAGACTTTAATTACTTCTGGTTTGGAGCCTTACTGAGCCAGAGGTAGTTCATATGTGTTTAGTAAACCCCACAGAATTTATTTCCCCAGGAAACTGTCCAGTCTCTTCTTGAAATTACGTAAACATCCTATGACAAGGAGTTTTACAGCTTAACTACAAACTGCTTGAAGAAAGAGCTCCTTTTGTTTTCTGACTGCAGTACATACCCAAAGTCTTTGTACTGGGAGAAGGAAGATGTGGGCATGAGATTCTTACTCACTCCCTCCCGGCTGTTCAAGATTTTACAGATGTCTGCAAAGCCATCCTCCTGCTGTCATCATTCCAAGCTAGAGATTCAGAGAGTAGTCAGTCATTCCTCTTATAATGGTCCATTCAAAATATTTAATCTTTCTTGTTGCCTTCTTCTGAACATTTTCTAATTCTTTTGCATTATTTTTTGAGATGAGCAGGACCAGCTGCACATAGTGTTTGGGATACAGGCATACAACTCCAGCACAAATCTACTAACTTCTTTCAACTCTCTGTGACCCTCTCCACCAGCAATGAGGAACCAGAAATATGTGGCAACATACAAGGAAGGAGAAAGAGATTCTTTGCCTACATCTGTAACAGTAAATAGGCTCAGTAATCATTTTGTGGCCCAAAGGTCACTTGGTATGGTACAGCCACTGGCCATGCAACTATTTCCCACTAGAAGGAGGTGCCTGGTCTTTGCTTGGATAGCGCTCATTACACCAAGTCAAATCTATGCTAGGTATTATGCTAACAATTTAAGTCTTTGGATGATTGTATGTCATCTCTTGCACCTGTGTTCCCGCCTTGTTCAATTTACTAGTGCAGAAACACTCTGGATATTTGCTCTGGCTGAAGTATGTTCCATTGCTGTTATAGGAGCCAGAACAGAGTAGCAGACGTGCTGGCTTGTACACTCCCTCCTCTTTTTAAACCATTACTCTTCCCCCCTCTACTGCAACAAGCAGAATGACAATGGTGATGTTTATGTAAAAGTATTTGGGAAAGGCTGGTCTGATCAAGGCAACATTGCCCATATTTGGGCTTTGGCTATACAGTAGAGAACAGTATGAAGCCCTGTAGTCTGCATTGCTTGATAGATTTTGTCCAGTATGCATAGTAATATGGTATATGAATTGCTTTTTTTGGGTGTTACTTCATGTCTGAAGTCACTCAGCTCCAGTTTTTTTTTTCCTTCCATTCCATGCTCCATGGTAATGGACACGCAGTTCTACTCTGTATGTGCACCTGTGTGTATATGTATGTGTATATCTATATTTATTTTCAAGATAATAAATGAAAATGGAATAGTGAGATCTTTCACACTAACAGCAATACCACCAATTTTTAAAGATGTTGATCATTTTGTGTCCTGCTGTTGATTTATTATTTATTCTATTAGTAAAGGTCATCAACACACACATGCACACACACAGCTGGAAAGGTGAGGTACCAATGCAAGCAAAAATGAAACTCTCAGAAAGATGTTGTTTGGCATTCAGAGCTCTGCCCTAACCTGAACCCTGCCAGCAGTTTCTTTTACGTGATGTGGCACTTCCCTTGTGATGTCCCACAATAATCTGCTGTTTGAAATCAAAGTTCTAAGACAAATGGACTACAAAAAGAAGAAAACTCTGCTACTTCTGATTTTGTTTAATGCTTTGACTTTTATTAGCTTCTGCAACTAGCTTTTTCATAGGCAGCAAAGAGAAGGAAATGATTCTTAAAATAAACCAACAGGTTTGGCTATTTGGCCAACATACCCTTGCTGTAGGCGGTTACAGATGAAGAATGCCAGATTTTTTCCAGAGGATGCAATCTATCTGGGAAGTGGAACCCTGATCCACAGTTAAGCAGTCAGGAAACACTGTGCAACATGGAGCCAGAAGAAGACAATGTGCATGGATACTTGGAAAACTTTTATAGAACAGGAAGTTGTTTTGGCAAAATTTACAAACACAAGGTGGAGGGTGGAAGTGAATAATCTTGCCGATGTTATTTCTCACAAAGCCGTTACTCCCTCAGCCCTCAGTAAGCAGTCTCTTGAGAAGGACACCATGACTCCAGAGCCTCCAGAGATGCATAACTAAAAGGAGGAGGAAAAATTATATCCAGATTCAAGCTGGTATCTTTGGCATAGTCTGTAACATTTAGTTTTATGATCACCTTAAATGTGTGACTAGGTATCAGTTCTTGATTTTAGGACATTCTATGCTACTCATAATATGCCCTAGGAAAACCCATTATTTCCTTAATTAGTCAGTGTACAGTATAGTCTTTACTACAACCACATGACCAGACTCATTGCAGTAGAGAATTGTCACTTTTCACGTGTATGTCACTAAAGGGCTGAAAATAAAAATCTTCAGAATTTCTATTCAGTAAATGCCTTGACTAAAATGATTTCTGCATAAGTGAACTACCTGACTTGACAATATTCATTTTCAGTATTCTGTTTTTCCCAAATAAGGTGTTTTTCATTTAAGATCATGTCAATTCTACATGCCACAAGTTACTGTTTTTTCAAATAGTTATAAGAACCACTGGTGCTGTGCTGTTTTACCTGAGAACCATAGTCAGGGTCCGCTGAAAATGGCTCCAAATCTAGAAGTCTTTCCTTGTGGCTAGCTACCAAAGATGATCTGCTAGTCCAGCACCAGAAACGTTTTGTTTGTCTGGTTTTGTGACTGTTTTTAAAAGGTTTCATATAGTATAAGTATTAAGTTAAAGGGTATTATACACTCTCCCCTGGAGAAGTATTTAATAATGATGGAGGGGATAACTGAAAACTGAACTGCCATCTTTGACATTATATCAGAGACTTACTGGATTAGATAAATCTAACCTTAACAAAAGTACAGGCAAATACAGACTGCATCAATTTTAATTAGACTATTAAATCTACTCAATTCTAATTAGATCTTAAAATTTAACTGCAGATTATTAAAGCAGACTCCAGAAATTTTAGTGTACATCTGGTTTATCTGTGCCAATGAGTTTCCATGCACAGTGCCATGGGATAATTTGAGTCATATAAAAAATGAAAAGATTTTGTAGTCAAGAATTAGTCTTTAATAAAGATTTTTTTTTAATGCCAAGCCACATTTTTATGGTTGCTCATAAACCCAAGAGCAAATGTTTTTTCATTAAAAATGCAGTTCTGCCAGGTTAATGTCTTGGCTCTTTGGGATATAAAACTCCCTGAATTTCAAAAGAAGGCAAGTGGCTTCTGCAAATCAGGCCTGCACTGTGTGACCCTGGCTACATTTTCACAATTATATGAAGAATATCTTCTGATTTTCAGGCCAAGCTGGCAAGATGCCATGATCAAGCTGTACCTACAATAGCCTCTGAACTTCCTTCTCACAAGTTCAATACCCTGGCAGGACTGTTTCACACTTGCTTCTTCAGAGGATATAGCTCACTTAAAAGCAGAATTTTGAATGACTTCAGAAATTTTCTTTCTTTCTTATTACTCAGATTACTTCACCCTCTTCACATGTTCTCTATGTGCCTTCATATCATGTAAAAACTTTGTGGTAAAATCCCAATGCCAAATGAAGTGAATAGAGGAATAACCATCGACTTCATCAGGGTCAGACTTTGCCTCTTGTTTTTATTCCTTCAACCTTTCATAATTTAGCTGTACCAGTGCTGCCAGCCTTAACATACAGCAGGAAGTTTCTCTGTCAAAGAACCCTAAACACTTTCACCTCCAATGGCTCTTACAGATGCAAAACACCCAAGTATGTTATCCTTCCTTGAGGTTCTCCACTGTGGTGATGCCTCCAAAACCATTTAGCACTGCTAGGCAAGAGGCGAGTTGAGACCATTGCTTAGCTGATTGTCTGAAGTATGTTTGTTTCACAGTTGTTTCACAGTCTTTTCTTTCACATCTATGTATCCAACTTTACAAGTGCTTGCATCATCGATCTCTGGCATCTTGCCCACAAAAGACAACTATTAGATATTTATGATACTTGTGGTCCTTTTGCTTCATATTTGCACCTTTTCTCACATGATAAAGTTCTGAGGTCTGATGAGGATCTGCAAATATTACTTTAGTGCATTGTAATGATAAAACAATATGTAACTCTATACTAATAATAATAACAGAACATTTGAACTTTAGTCTCACAAATGGAAATCTGGCAAAAGCTGGGCAAAGCATCTGCATGCTTAGCTGAGCATTGGCACTGGACTTGCAAAGACATTACAGTCTAATTGCTGCTGTAACAGTTGAATAGAGATAATTCAGTTATGCTAGGTTTTAAAACTTTTCTTGTAGACTGTTTTAAAAGTCAATACAACTTGAATGATTACCGTCGGGAGGAGCGAGGCAGAGGAGGTGGTATCACCACTGATGGGCTGAATAGGCTTGCTAAGCTTTAGACCATCCTTACTCTTTCCAGACAAAACTGCACACATTTATACTAATGTAATTTCATTTTTTTGCTAAATACTGGAGAGTAAATTTCTTCATAACTTGTACCCCTTGCAAAGTACTGCCTCAGCTGTATATTTCAGAAAGCTACAGTTTGACTTGTTAGGGTTCTCAGAGGAAAACAAGATCAATAACTTGTCACAGCAAGAGATACTTTACTGTCTGCAGGGTGCTGTAATACAGCATTGTGGATGGGGAAAAAAAAAGCAACACAAACAATTCTAAGCTTGTCTTTGTGCAGTTGGACAGGCTGCTATTAAGCTAGTTAAACAATTTTTTTCTCCAATAATTTAATGCTGAGATTATTAGGTATAAATGTCATTTTGTAACAACATTTTTATGTTTAGGGCTACTTTGTAAACAAGATATGTAAAAATGGTGCTGCCTTTGATTTGCTTCTGTGTGTTGTATAAGCATAAACTGGCAGTTCCTGAAGAATCTGCTATGACTACAAAGGAAGCAGCCAAAAATGATGACAATATAAAGCTTTATTATTAATTTCTACATTATTGCCTACAATTTTGACCTGACTTTTTCCCTTTTCTATTTCATTGTAAGATGATGAATCTCTTATATTAGGCAACAATGAATACATAATTCTTACAAGTATGAATAAACATAGCAGCTTATTGACCTTGCATTTTTATACTTTATTAAGGAATTGAGCAATTAATTCTGTTTTGTTTGGCAATTTATGTTCAAACTGCAAGACATGTCAAGTTTAATTGCAAAATCTACTGATAGGGATTGAAAGCAATTTTCTTCACCTCCTTTATTTAATAATCTGTATCATTACAAATTATTGTATCATTTCTCACAGTTACAGTAGCATTTGTATGGAACGGAGAACATACAAGCAATATCAAATTAAGTTGTATTTGTCTCTGAAGTACATCACCTTTCTATTCACATATCCTCAATCTGCACAGCTGTAGCTACACTGTAAAAGTCCAGAAATTTCAGTAGCTCTGGCTTTAACCTGAACATTTATGGAAAGTCAGGGAAGAAATATTGGTTCCACAATAAGTGATCATCATGTGAAGAACATTAGAATCACAGGATTATTTACGTTGGAAGGGTTTCTGGAAGTCATACAGTACAACCCCCCACTCGAACTAGGCCCAGTTAGAGCTGTTGCTCAGGGTTCTATTCAGCTGAGTTTTGAACATGTCCAAGGATGGAGATCCCACAGACCCTATGGACATCTTTTCCAGTGTTTAATCACCCTCATAAAGAAAAAGTTTTCTTTCTTATATTTAAGTGGAATTTCTCAAGTTCCAGCTTAGAATCCTAGAATCACACAAACATAGTTTGGAAGGGAACCTCTGGAGAGCACCTGCTTCAACTCTCTGTTGAGAGGAGGAACTTAGATTAGATTAGCCGGGGACTTGTCAAGCTGGGTCTTAAATATTTTCAACAAGGAAAATTCCATCACTTCTCTGGGCAACCTATCACACTGTTCAATTGTTCTCAGAGTGAAGATTTTTTTATTCTTACATACAGATGGAATTTTCCCTGAAACAAGTTGGTTTTTGCTTGTCATGTTACTATACATCTTCAGGAAGACTCTGGTTCAACTTTTCTACGTTGTCACTATAGGTACCTGTAGATAACAGTAAGACCCCCCCTAGTCTTCTCCAGACTGAACAAACCAGATCTCTCAGGCTCTCCTCATGTCAAGTACTCCAGCCCCAAACCATCTCACTGGCCATTTGTTGGACTCACTCCAGTACGTCAATGGCTTTCTTGTACTGAGAAGTCCAGACCTGGGCACAATACTCTAGATGTGGTCTCACAAGTGCCGAATAGAGATGAGAATCTGTCTACATAAATGCAGATACAGCACAGTATGCAGTTAGCCTTCTTTGCTGCAAGGGCACGTTGCTGACTATATATCTGTATCTACAGACATCCATAAAGATGAATCTATATATCTACATATATTTGTATCTACTACATGGATAATGGGCCAGAGTGCACTTTCATCAAGTTCATGGAGGACACCAAATCACATATAGCGAGAAGTAGCGAGAGAGATGGATGATATCAATAACTGTATTTGTAGATGTCTATATAAATCAATAGATAGATCTATTTAATATAGAGATACTTAAGTGTTGACCTTGTTATTGATTGCTGAGGAGAGCTACTAGTAACTGGCTGAAACCTGAACCTTTTATTACTGATCATAACCCTTTGAGCCTGACAATTTAGCCGAATTTTCAACACCTTACAAAGTCCATAACTTATTTTATGGAAAACTGTGTTAAAAGACTTGTTGAAATCAAGGTAAATGACATCCACTGCCCTCCCCTTGTCCACAGATCCTGTCATCTCATCACATGAAACAATCAGGTTGGCCATGTATGATTTGCCCTTGTTAAATCCATGCTGTCTGTTCCCCGTCACCTTTTGCTCTTCATATATTTAGAAATAAATTCAAAGAGGATTTTGATCCATGAACTTCACAGGGACTGATATGAGGCTGACTAGCCTACAGTTTCCTTGGTCTTTCTCCTCACCTTCTTCAAGACAGTTGTGACATTTTTATTTTTCTAGACACTAGAAATCTCCCCCAGTCACCATGGCTTTTCAAAGCTGATAGTCAGCAGTCTCATAGTGACATCACTCACATCATAATTTATCTGAGTATGAGACTAAATGTACGTTCAGTAAACAAACCTGGAATAAAATAGCCAGAAAGACAGGAAAGGAATAAAAAAATACTTTCATATATAAATAATATTGGAAACTATGCAGCAGAAATCATTAACATATTTGAAAAGTTATATATGTTACTATTAGTAATACCAAACAGACAAAGAGTGCTCCAACACAAGACAAAGACTTCTTATTCTGTAACAGCAGGTTGATTCTTTGAGCTGTGTGTAGACATTTGGAAAACAGACAGGAAAGACATTATCAAATTCTACATTTTTATGCAGAAACGTTCAAGGCCATAGATTTTTAATTCCTCTTCTGTATGCCAGGAATAACAAATGAAGACCAAGCCAAAAGATAGCAATGGAATCACGAAACAATGTGAGAGAGATAGATGCTAGCCCTGAAGACATCAGGAGGAATAATTCCCTGGGTGCACACTTGCCTGACAGCAGTAGAATTGTAGTCAATGTACAGAGGATTTGCTGGATACCTTTTCTTTTATTCTCACACCAAGCGAAGGCAGGCAGACAATTAACAACTATAGTGCATGTGGCCTCAATTGAATAAGAGAGAGTAATAAAAGAATTAGAGTAAAAAAGCAGAAGGTCTCTTTGATCAAGCTGTGATTTTCTCATTTGGTGCATTCCAAAGAAAGCACTTGGGGAATTTAATCTGACCCATCACTTACCATATCTGAAGGGCAAGTCAGTAAATGACTAAATTGATCTGATACTATGCTTCAGTTTCTTTCAAGTCATTGGTTCAATCTGTAAGGATTACTATAGTCTGTGGCAAGGGACACCAGTGGTATAAAGAGAGACCTAAGATTTATTTTTCAGCTGTTACTTATTATCAATATACAGATGATTTTCATTTGTTAGGGTTTAAGTTCAAGAGAACAGATTCTGCTCCCTTTCCTGATTTAAATCCTCTTATTGCACCAGTTGAGTCCATGAAGTAAGCCATTCTAAATATACTGATACCATGAAACTCTCTGTTCAATTCATTGTCCTTGCTTATTGCGCAATATATGTGTAACTGACTACTACCTATTGAGCCAAACTCAGAGTGGGTGGAGCACAAGACAGAAAGGGGCATTGCATATTAAAACCTGGAAAAGGTTACTGGGAGGATTTGCTCCACCACCTTCCCAGGGATTGCAATGATCAGTCTGTAGCTCCCGGGATTCTTTGTCTTACCCTTTTTTTAAGATAGCAGTGACATGTTCTTTTTTCCAGTCCTCACACTAGGACAGTGTCTCTATATTCCTTGTAGATCACCTGACCCCACTTTCATATCTCATACAGTTCTTCTTTATATTTGAGATGTCAGCAGCTCCTTGTTCAACCATACAGGCCTCCTGCCACCTTTACTTGATTTCCTGCAAGTCAAGATGGACCATTCTTGAGCTTGGAGGAGGTGAACCTTGAAAATCAATCAGCTCTCCTGGACCCTTTTTCTCTCCAAGACCATATCCCATGGGATTCTTCCAAGCAGATCTCTGAAGAGGCCAAAATCTCTTCTGAAGTTCACAGTTATGATCCTGCTTTTTGCCTTGTTCTTTCCTCTCAGGATCCTGAGTGACCACTATCCCATGGTCACTGCAGCCAAGGCTGCTCTCAGCCTTTACATTCCTGACCACTTCTTCTTTCTTTGTGAGTATCATGTACAGCAGAATACCTCCCCTCATCAGTTTCTTAATCACCTGTGTTAGGAAGTTGTCATCAGTGCACTCCAGAAACCTTCTGTATTACTTCTGCCTTGCTCTGTTGTTGTTCTAACATATACTGGGGTGGTTAAAGTCCTCCATGAGGACCAGGGCCTGCAAACATGAAAATTCTTCCAATTTTATGAAGAAGGTCTCATCTACTTCTTTTCGCAATCAAGCAATCTGTAGCAGAGCCCCACAACAGTGTTGAACATGTTGCATATTAATTTTATTGATCAAATCCTGTATATTTCAAGTTTTATTAATAAGTCCTTCAGAGGGATACTTCATATTTGATACCACTAAAACTGGACACCATTCTTTTGCACCATATTATATAAGAAGATATTCTAATGTCATCAATAACACACTGCTAATAGTCCAGTTGTTGACTCTTCATTTCTTCATGAGAAAATAAAATAAGAAATAAAAGTCTAGAGGTAATAATTGAAGCACTCTGATGTTGATTGTAATTGCATGTTCTGTTCAGTAAAATTTTATTTAGGCTAATTTTCCAGAGCCTTACTTTTTATAATTGACACTCCTCTCTTACAGGCAGAATCTAATTAGATTCCATGTCACTCAATAAAATTGGAAACTTCATTCAAATGTAAATCACAGTAGTTTGGGAATGTACAACCTGAATAAGCAGATGTGCTGAATAGGATTTTTTTTTTTTTTAAGGCAAGCAAAATATGTGATATGAAACAAAGTCATCTGTATGAAATAATTTCAATGTGTTTTATAGCTGACTTCACACAAATGAATGTGTTGCATTTTTTCTTCTGCATGCTTCAGAACATAAGTTTCGTTTTCAGCTTTTTTACTGGTTCTGCAAAGAAAAATAAAGTCTGTAAGTGTGTTGCTTTTTGTTGCATTGCAAATTTATATGACTATGACTTGTGAAATGAGTAGGAGCAAATTACTGTTTACAGCCTAGAACATGTATTAGAATTTATACCAAGCATCTAAACTGAATGAGGGAACTTCAGGGCAGACTTAGCTTCCATCTGTCACAAACACCCAAACCAGATTGCCTGCAAATAATTTAGCAATGTTTCCTGTGATCTTGCTATGCACTGGATAAAATAGTCTCCTTTACTTACTACATTTATGATGTGAATAGAAAGAACCACATCACTGTACAAAAAATAGCTTGTCTAATATAATTGGAGCTACACGCCGAAGTCTCAATATCACAATGTGTCACCCGACACGATGTTTAAGACAGGTGATGGGGGAAAGTACAGCTACAGAGCAGGTATATGGAGAAAGAGCACAGATGAAGGGGAAACACTGGTTTCACCTCACTCACAAAAAATACGATTGTTTCTCTTCTATCACACTGCATCATTAATTTTTATATGTGATCTGCACTGCTTCCCACCAGATTCCTAGACATAATGAAGAAACAGATTGACTTCATGGTCTACATAGAATATCAGGATATAAAATACTCAGTATCAATCCAAATAATGTGCTTAAATAAAGCATAAAATGTTGTTTTGCAAACTGGATGCTAAAATATATACTGTGCCCTGGAAAAATACATTTCATCAGGTAATTACTTACTTTTAGTTTTGTAGAATTTCACACTGTCTCATCATTTGCTTTCCCTCATCACTGGTATCTTTATTATTTTTATTACCAATGCGTAAGAAAAAAAAAAAATCTCTGACAAAACAATCCAACTTAATTTTCAGAAATGAAAAACTGGCTTACTGAAACTACAAAAAAAAAATGTTTGTTTGTTTGTAATTGACTACCTTGAGACAAATATTTCAGTCATATTCAGCTGTGCGCTTTCAACTGGGATTGCTTTTATATTAGATAAATGAAAAAAAAAAAAAGAAAAGTAGTGAAATCGGATATTAGGACTGAGATTCTTTTTCAAAGCTGCCTGAGGAACCTGGTCACGGTTCCTAGATTTAATGAAAACTGGACATTCAAGTCCCTTAGAACTTTTGGAAGCCTTAGCCCAAGCTCCCAGCTGATAAGCTTTGCATCTTCAGTTTCCTTATTCTCCTGTTCCTTCCTTCACATAAGCAGATATACTTAAAATTTATACTTAAAATATACTAAAAAAAAATATTTGTTGGCTTGTTTTTCAGTTTTTCTTTTTGTCATTCTGAGATTCCTGTTGCTGACAGCCTTTGGAAACTTGTGGGCCTGCTATAGTATGTTCCAGTCAACAGTACTGTTCAGTTATAATTTTTTATTCTTTTCTTGTATACTACTTTATTACCAACATATCACAGTTCCTCCAGCACTGGGACCTATTATTGGTTCTCTAGTGTATTTGTTACTGTAAATAGCTCTTTGTCAATCATGAATGACCAAAATTAATGCTTTATGAGCATTTATGCATAAATATAGATCATAAATGATGGATACAATGTAGGGGTTTATTAATGTGTCTTGTGATTTTGTGGTCTTCACTGGACTGCTCAGCTAGAGTTGCTTTCATTGTGGGTTCTAATACTTATTCTTCTCCCTAAAAAATGTCAGAATTACACATGTTCAAGAATTAATGAGGATGTAAAACCATTAATTAAAAATAGCTGTACTAGAAAAAATAACCCCCCAAAAAACGTTTTTTTCTTCCAAGCCCCCAAACCAGCAACATCCTTCATGGTTCTCATTGGAAAGTTTATTACTTAAAGATAAAGGTAGATCACATGATACTCTTGTCAGGATTAGAAAAGCCTGAACAAGGTGTGAAATTAAATGTGAAGAACAGTCGTAAGATTGATGTGGATATTATCATTAGCAAAATTACTACATTTTACTCAGGTATTTTACAAGATGATACAAGTTTGTTCCTTGCCTTTATTCAATTGGGGGCATAAGTATTAAGTTTATACATTATTTTTAATTTTTATGCATTATTTACGCATTATTCTTTGCATATAATACATGTGAACTTAACAACTAAAACAAAAGCAAAGTTCCCAGGAGCTTCATCTCCTCCTTTACCTTTCCAAGAATACCAGGCACAAGGGTGTTCCAAAAGGAGGATTGCTCTCTTGACATCTAGTACAGCTATGGCAGAAAAGTGCAAAGGACCAATGGAAAGACTTGCATGCTTTTTATTGTTCATGTGTTGATTTATGGTGTTGTCTCCTGAAACAGCACCACATCAAAAAGAGGAGAAAAGTTTGTAGTTGTGCGGGTACACTGTACAGTTCTTAGGGCAACTATGTGCTTGGGGTAAATCACCACCTTTTTTTTTTTTTAATGTGGAGTTTCCAACACTGGGTTGCAAATGTTCAAGCCTGAAAAAGACAAAAGCATTAATGTAGTAGTTTAAGAATTGCAGGAAAATTCAGGCTGGAAGGAACCTCAGGAGGTCTCTACTGCAACCTCCTGCCCAAAGCAGGGTCAGCTGTGAGGTCAGACCATGTTGCTCAGGGCTTTGTCCAGTCTGGTCTCAAAAATCCCCACAGATGGAGACTGCATAGCTTCTCTGGGGCAACATGCTTCACTGCTTGACTTCTTTTTGTTGCAAGCATTTTGGAGCTCACTATTATTATTTTAGCAAAAAAACCCAGAGACCCAAACTGGATAGCTCAACTGAATTTCTGCTTTGGAGCAGACACTACACAAATGGGTCTTCCACATCAATTGCTAATGATCTCATTCCTAAATTTTGTCTGTGTGGTGGCTTGTGCAGGGGGACGGGGAATGGGGGTTGCAGTCAGTTCATCACACGTTGTCTCTGCCGCTCCTTCCACCTCAAGGGAAGGACTCTTCACACTCTTCCCCTGCTCCATTGTGGGGTCCCTCCCATGGAAGATAGTCCTCCACGAACTTCTCCAATGTGAGTCCTTCCCCCAGGCTGCAGTTCTTCATGAACTGCTCCAGCATGGGTCCCTTGGTGGGTGTGCAGTCCTTCAGGAACAGACTGCTCCAGCGTGGGACCCCACAGGGAAGTCCTGCCAGCAAACCTGCTCCAGCATAGGCTCCTCTCTCCACGGGTCCACAGGTCCTGCCTGGAGCCTGCTGCATCACACGCT
>NW_008795259.1:8635666-8655990 GCF_000699145.1 Aptenodytes forsteri | reverse complement strand
TGGGTCCTTTCCATGGGGTGCAGTCCTTCAGGAACAGACTGCTCGAGCGTGGGTCCCCCATGGGGTCACCAGTCCTGCCAGCAAACCTGCTCCAGCGTAGGCTCCTCTCTCCACGGGTCCACAGGTCCTGACAGGAGCCTGCTGCATCACAGGCTTCCCATGGGTCATAGCCTCCTTTGGGCATCCACCTGCTCCGGCATGGGGTCTTCCACGGGCTGCAGGGGGATATCTGCTCCCTTGTTACCCTTCATGGGCTGCAGGGGACAGCCTGCCTCACCATGGTCTTCACCACAGGCTGCAGGGGAATCTCTGCTCTGGCGCCTGGAGCACCTCCTCCCCCTCCTTCTTCACTGACCTTGGTGTCTGCAGAGTTGCTTCTCTCACATATTCTCATTACTCTCTCCGGCTGCAGTTGCTGTTGTGCAGTAACTTTTTCCCCTTTCTTAAATATGTTATCACAGAGGTGCTACCACTGTCACTGATTGGTTCAGCCTTGGCCAGCGGCAGGCCTGTCTTGGAGCTGGCTGGCATTGGCTTTATCGGACACGGGAGAAGCATCTGGCATCTTCTTACAGAAGCCACCCCTGCAGCCCCCCCTGCTACCAAAACCTTGCCATGCAAACCCAATACAGTCTGTTACAATATACTAGTCTAAATGAGGTGTTTGGTTTTGGGGATCCTAAGCAACTATCCTGACTCCAAGGTTATTGATTATGCTGCAACACTTTCTCTCTGTCTTTATTTTATTTTAAACTTTCAAAGGACTTGGTTTCATTCAAATAGAGAACAGGATATGTTTGAAATTGCTAGAATTTGCTCAGTGAAAATCTATTTCTTACATAATCTCTGTTTTGTTATTTTTGAAAGCTGCTTTGTTGAAAGTCAGAAGTTCTTTTTACCCTTTTCAAAAAGGAGACCTCTATCTCATATAAAGAAACTTGATTAATCATTTTCTAGAATCCCAAAGAAAGAGGATGGATTTCATCTCATCAACAATTATAGGAACTCAAATGTTTTCTTTTAAATATAATTATCTACTTTGATAACCTCTTGATGACCTTGCTGCATGAGTAATTAAATGCTTTGTGCACATCTTATCTGCAGGTTTGTAAAGGTAAAACAGTCCTTTGATGATGATTTAGATTTTTAAGATTTTTTTTTTTTAAAGTATCAGTCAGGAATGCTAAAGCTGAAAGAATTTTTTTTATGCAAAGCAAGGGTGCTTAGAACCTTCTAAACCAGAAATATGACTCATTACGATCTAATGGAGCTAAAGAAATATGTAAGGTGAGGTAAATAAGATGTTCAGTGATATTTCTACTACAAAGATAACACCACTGTGTCAAAAGCCAGTCTTACCTGCATTACCAAGCTGAAAATTAATGAACTGCCAAAATTAGCAGATTAGTCAAGCCCATTAATCAACAGTAAAGCTCTTCTTTTAAAACTTCCAGCTCTGGTGGTGCCTTCATCTTAGTAAAGCTATAGGATACTTAAAGTCAGCACTCTCATCTGATTGCAGGTTGTTTTGATATACATCTTTCTTACTTTTGTTTCTAATAGCCACTAAGGCCCGAGAAGAACCTTGTGACTAAGCTAGTCTCCTTAAACTTAAAAACCCCCACAACAAACAAACAAACAAAAAAAAGGAAAAACAAAGAAAAAAAGAAACCATCATTAAGATTTGTTGTTTCTTTAGCCTACATGTTTTCAGTAATTTGGAGAATAAAGTGCTTGTTGTTTGACATCTTTCTTCCACACACAAATATGTGCTTACAGGCTTCAAATGTTTTTTTTTTGAAAACAGTCAACAAACAAAAGCAAGATTGAAAGAAAACAGAAAATGCAAAAAGGATTACCCATGTGTTAGCATTTTCTAGTGGAACCTTGCATGTTGTGTAGTTTGAAAATGTTTGAAACTACATACCCAAAGGAACCAAAATGTGTAGTTTCCATTTGGCTCCAGTGGATATTTCTACTGGTTAAAGAGGAGCCAAATTCTGCAAGTCTACTTGCTTTGGCTGTGTCTGTCTTCCCATCTGGATTGACAGAGTGATAGAGTGACAGAACACGCTGTGGATAAGAAGAAACAGACTGGAAACACTTTGAACATAAGAAGAGTTTTGCTCCTGCTGAGCTTTACTCCTTTGAAGCTTAAGGGCTCTATTCATCAGTCACACATTAGGTCTTTGTGAACAACCAAAGCTCAACTCCTGCGGAGCCCAGTTTGGGCAAACAGCTTAAAGATTTTCTTCATTACTCTTGTACAACTCAGGTCAGAGAATATGACTTTTACATGGTACTGATTAATACTATAGTAGAGGAAATGTTCACAGGGTTGCCCATACAGACAATATAATTTGTATCTTCTAAAACCATGCAAAGAGAGACTGATTGCATGAACACACATAATTTCATTAACAGTCACATTGTAGTGGACTATTAATAGTTGTCATTTCTGGTTCTGCTCTAATTAGCACAAATCCATGCATACCAAAACGCTGTGAAATGTAAGAGATACTCTTTCATACTCATATATGGGTTGCTTGTGTCTGACAGAAGAAATAACATTAACTTTTACTTTGCAATCCCCGATTCTCTGTCCTACTCAGTCATAAAATTCTTGCATCAAATTTAACTGTGTTGTATATTTAACAGGAAACATACAATATCCTTTTCTCCATTGCTTTTTCAGATATACTCCTTGTTAACTAGATGCAGAACATCTAACTGAGAGTGTCTCCGGTATCTGATTGTGCTCTCAGCACCTAATGCTACAGTATTCTAAACCATCATACTGTGTGTGCATGTGTGTGTGTGTGAGAGAGTACTTTTCAGCGCTAGCCCTGTGATTGCACAAAAGTTAAGCATAGCAAAGCAATGAGTGTGCCCCAGAAACATAATTAGATGTATGACTTTTCGTCTCTAAGGTAGTCACTTAAGGCAGCCTCTTCTGTACTCCTTAGCTATTCTAAATGAAAGCAGCTAGCCTTTTTCAAAAATAAAGATGGAATTAAAAATGTAATGCATATAAAAATACAGTGATCAATCCCCCAGAAAATGAACTAAAAAGTAGTTTGTTCATCTGCTGCATATAGGCTCTATTTGCACAAATCTTTCTGTTTACATACCAGAATACATTTCAGTTAGATTAAAGAAGGAAAGAAAATCATATTTAAGCATGAATCAGGAAAAAAAAAAAAAAGTAAGTTCTACTAGCAAAATCTGATTTGATATAGAAGCTTTTAAAAATTAAATTTTTGCTTTAATGTTTGTAATGATAGAAGCTATTAGGAAAAATTCATAGAGTGAATGTGGCTTTATCATCAGCTTTTCTTATTGCCCGCCCTTATGCTTATTTGGACAAACCATATTATGGAAAGTAAGTAGTTCTTATAGGATAGCTGTATTATTTTGTTACAAATTCAGATTTGTCAAAGAAAGAAATACATTTGGGAGGAATTCGAAGGAAGTAATTCCTCCTGCCTCTTTAAAAGGCAACAGGATTCAGATGGATGCCTCTTAGCAGAAAAAGTCACACAAAAAACATAGTCATTAGTCCAAAACAGAGAGAAGTAGACATGGAACAAAAATAGCTTAGTTGAGAGAGAAGGTAGGAAGATGCATTTTGAGGCAACAGTTGTTCTGAATAGGAAAATATATAGAGAGAACTCTTTATCCAACACTGTAACCACTATCCTCAAGTAAAACTGAAAAATATAAAGTAGACACCAAATGCCAGTTTCCTGTATCTTGGCTGAGGATACTTCAGCCTAAAGAGTTTTACATTTGATTCCTAGGAGAGTTAGAATTAAATGTCTTTTAGATCAGAAAGGTCACAGCTGGGATGACCCGAAACATTGTGGGATGAACAGGAGAGAGAAGATGGGACACAATTATTCCTGCTTTCAGATTTGAGACATCTCGGAAGAGCAAAAATATCAGAGGAGAAAGGGGCAGAAGAAATTTAGGACAGTGGTGGAAGGCCTGGGTTGCTAGATATGAATCAGAGTACTTATTTAATCTAAAAGCATAGATTGTATTTATCTAGGTAAACTTTCACAGGTTTTCAGACCGATAATCCTACAGAAATTTTACTTTTCTTGCTTCATTTTTAATAAATGTTCTTTTATTTCACAGACTACATTTGCATTTTTCATATCAAATGATTTTAACACAGTGGTTTCTTTGCAGGGACAGTTACAAAGGGAAAACAATTTCTAACTGATGAGGCTGGCAGAGGAAAAAAAAAAAAAGTGATGCCTGTTCTGGAGCATTTAATTCAAATGAACACAATTAGGAGGAAATCTACAAACCTTTAGTATGTGCAGTAGGAGTACAAGGATATTCAGCTGATTATGAATTTAGCAACTTATATCTTATTCTACAGTAATATCACTGGCAAGGTATTTTCACACTAGCAAGGTCTGTAGTCTCACACTTCTCCAGAAATTTTCAAGTTAAAAATTTTTTATTTGATTTTTTTCCTTTGAGTTAACTTATCTCAGGTATTACTGTCTTTGTTGGCGCTCCTAACTGTAATAGCCTTCTCTAATCACCCTCACATGTAATGACTGGGGACACCTTGTACTCAGTGGACTGGAACGATATGGCTCGCAGAGAATGAACGATAGGTTGAGAAGTATTTTAACACGTATTTTCACTCTTCTGCTTCTACTAATCTTTTAGTTATTATGCAGACTGAATATTTTCTTGATAATTAGGAGCTGGAAATTAAAATTGGATTTACATTTAATCCCTACATAAAGAGGGATTAAATTAAAAAATACTATGGTCACCTCATCTGATTGTTTAATGTGCAAAGACCTGAGTTTTCAGGCCTTAATACACCCAGGATGTTGCAAGATTAGACCACATTAAAGACTGAAAGAAGCAGCATTCCCTGAAGACATAGCCTGTTCAGACTATTCTTCTTTGGCAATTCTTTAATGAAGCATGTAAATATTTAGTTCTGAGAAAGAGAAGACTATTACTCAGATAAAAATTAC
The DNA here is from genome assembly GCF_000699145.1 of Aptenodytes forsteri. Taxonomy (NCBI): domain Eukaryota; kingdom Metazoa; phylum Chordata; class Aves; order Sphenisciformes; family Spheniscidae; genus Aptenodytes; species Aptenodytes forsteri. The sequence goes on along the minus strand of NW_008795259.1, from coordinate 8,650,981 downwards.
TACAGTGTGATTTTCATTGTAGAGGAGACTTCAGGATTTTATTAGCAATGCCAGTGCTGGACAGACACATTCAATGAACTGAAGGCAACCACAAAACTTTCATTTCTTATAAATAGCAGTGGTGCAGTCTTGTATAAATGTAAAATACTTTCAGTGTTGGGGTGGTTTTTTTTTTTTTAATATTTTGTTTTATTGATTTGCTTTCTTTGATTAGTTTAGTATTAATTAATGTATATTTTGTAACACTATGTGCATGAATTCACAAGGCAAAAGGCATTCTCAGTTTTGCCTGTCAAATATGAAGAACCATTATAGATTTGATTTAGTATTGAAACAGATAATATATAAAACCATTTACCATTTGCTTAATATGATTGTTTTTGCTGTAACTATGTGTTCTAGACGCAGAGTGGAAAAAGCTTAATGAAATTTGGTGAAAAATGAATACTGGATACATTTTGCTCACAGTATAGTTACTTTGTTCATACTATGATTCTTTCTGGAGTTCTCAGCTGAGGTTGGCATTCCTTATATTTGATATACTATAGGCATATATAATTTAACATCCTTTACCTGCAACATTTGCTATGTGGGGAGGCAAAGCTTAAAAAAATAAAGAGAGTGGGGTTTTTATTCCTATTATTCCTCTTATTTCCATGGGAAAAAGATACTCAGATATCCTGATATTCTACAGGTCACACACGGAATCTATGGAAGAGTTGAGAAACAAATCCAGATGTGGCTCATTGTTGTCCAGACCTACAATTACTGAAATTTTTCAGAAACCTTTCAGTAAAATTGTTTTTTGGGGGGTCGCTTGTTTATTTTTTTGTGAAAAATATCACTTCATTAAAGCTGAAATCTTGCATTACTGATTGAGATGAACTTTCAGCAATAAGCAAGCATTCTTCTCACAAAAGTCTGGCTGCTGCCATGCTGGGTTCCTGTGGGAGTCTGCCTCGCTTTGTGTCAGCTCACTTCATAGCTTTCGGACTAGACAGCTCTGTCTCAGATTAAGGTCTGCATAGCACATTTGATCACAGAAACCATGCTGTACCTCAGGGTTTCCAGGTTCCCTGTTAGAAAGTGGGAAACGTTGCATGTGTGTAAACCCACCGACTTAGAGCACAAGTTCCCTGTTACTGACTTGCCTAGAAACCCTATCAACCATAACTAATGTGGGAACCACACAGCTGGTAAGACTGGATTTCCAGGCAGAATGACATTAACTGCGTAGCAGTACCCTCGCGGCCAAACTTTTGACCGAATTAATTTCTAACCTACATTACTTCTTTGCTGTATTTTCCTAGGTTCTGCTAGGCAATCCTGCAAGTGTTCAGAGGTGGAAAACTTCAGCTATAGACTGTACTTTCTGTTATACTCATGGGCTCACGTACCTTAAGGCAAGCTAAAACACTCTGTCTGGCCACCCCATCTTATCTGATCTCCTTCGTAAGCAATGTCCCAGAAATAAATTCAAGGTTATAATGAAACTCGTGTTCTGTCCTGGAAGGTTCCCGAAGAGACTGACCATAAACACAGACCAGATCTGAAAACTGACCAAACTTAAGGGGACTTGAAGGGGAAAATGGCTCATAACTTGGCACTGTTGGAGGCATCAGAGTCCATTCCAACCACCACATGAGTGTATGATTTTATTGATAACAACATCTGGTTTGATCTCCAGTATTTTAGCCAACTTGAAAGTCATTATAGATGCATTTAGATTTTTTTTTTTTAATCTTAAAATAATATTTTTATATTGAACATACTGAGTATAAATGGTATTGCATGATTTTTGTATAGCAGGAGTTTCTTTACACTACAGAAATAGAAGTTAAACTAGGTAGGTCAAAACCTAGAAACAGATGGCATGTGAATAAACCAGATTTCCAACACGAGTTTGCATATTTAGTACTAGCTCAGATTTTTTTACATCCCAATTTTAAGTATAGATATGGTTGTAGGCCCTTCCACATGCACAAACTGTCTTTAAATGGTTTGTAGGGTTTTGTTATTGGGGTGGGTCCCCTTTTATTTACCAACTGGTTTTCTGTTAGCAAATGTTCAAGTATTTATTTAAGCAAACAATGCAGTTTGGGGCTTATTCTTGCTGGTTTTTTCTGAGCACACAGGTATATTCAGTACTTTTAACCTCAAAACATCTCTGTGAGTTATGGAAATAGTTATATCTTCTTGGGGATTTTTTTTATTCAGTTGTACAAATGAGGAATTGAGATCCTGAGTAATGCAAAAGACTAGATCCATAGTAGCATGTCTTTGTCACTCATAGCAGTCAAGCATCTGGCCATACATAAGCTGTATATATATATGCATTTTACATATGTAGAATCTAAAATTACAGTTTATAGTTGTGAATTAAAAACCTACCTTGACTACACAGTGCATGAAGACAAGTTTCTATATTGTGATGGAAATCACAAAAATCACTAGTCTGGACATAAAGCTACCTGAGGCCCTGGTTATCATAAACTACACTAGAGATAACCCACGGAGGGCATGTGCCATCTCTTGTCCTTAAGCATCACATCCTGGCATCAGGGAAACGCCAACAATGGATTGGGGTAGGTAGCCTGCAAGCGTTTCCTGGAGGTAAGTATTCAAATTGTCCCTTTTGGTAATGGAGAAAAGGTAGGTAGGAAGGCAAACAAAATTTGGAAAGATTATATTTCTGTAGCAGAATGTAAGTACGTTCCTTGCTTCTGAGAAAATCATCTGTGTTCAGGTCCCTGCAAGCCTATACCTATTTATGGGTTTTTAGCCAATGACTTCATAATTTAAAAATCTAGAAGAAATCTTGAGATCATGAACAAAAATCTCATTCTTCTTCCTCTGAGAGAGTAAAGTAGCAACTGGACAAAAGGATTTGTTCTACATTTTTCTTTTCTTTCATTGCTTCCAAGAATTTCAGTTCTTCACTGTACAACAGCCTGGCAGGAGAAAGCCTCCAGCCCCCTCACTATATTTTTGCCAAGTTACTAGAGTACTCTTACCGACGATCAAAGAAGAAGATCAGACTCCCCTTAGGATGAAGTGGAGCAAACCCCTAGGTATCAGCTTCTTAAATGAGACTATTATATAGGATCTAGAGGCTTATTCTATCTTGAAAGTACCTGTAGCTCCTGTGATTTGTCTGAAGAAAATTGCTGCTGCTGTGAATTGCACATCCCTTCACTACTGCCTGGTTGCAGGAAATTTTGGTAGAGAAATGCCTACTCTGAGGGATTCTGAGGGATTTCAAATGGAGGCAGTTGCCAAATTTTTCAACTAGATTATGTGATCAGCCTTTCTAATTACTCAGAGAAGCCAAATGTTACCTAGTGAAAACAGTGCCTGCTAAGACTGGGAATTTTAATGACCGACAATATTTGTCTTAGACTCCTCATTTTATGAGAGGAATCACAGGACTATTCTTCTTGTTTGGATGTATTAATTCACTTGGTATGTAGACAGCAAAGGTCGGGGGTGGGGGTGGGTTTCTCATCCTTGGGTGAACAGTTTAAATATTATGAACTTGAATAACTGCATATAAATCTCTTTTGATGTCTAATTCTGTCCCAATGGAAAGAATAAAATGAGGATGGAATAAAAAGATAAGTTAAAAAAAAAAAATTAAGTATCATAACAATGGTAAGTTTACTATGACCCTTGCCTTGCACTAGCAAGGAAGGCAACCATTTTTCTACTCTATCATTAAATATCTGTCTAGTACTTTTTCCTTTCCTTTTTCTTTTCCTAACATGACTTCACCATCTCTAACATTTTGTCAAAAAAGAACTTTTTTTCAGAAAAGCAAGACATCTACTGGGAAAGAAAAGACACCTTTTGCCCTAGATGGTGACTAAATACTAGCAGAAAAACACTTCCAGGGTTAGGGAGGAAGAAGCAAAAGAGAAGTTCAAATGCTCTAACTCTAAAGATGGAAGAGGAGATACAGAAAGCAGAACTGCATTAAACCAAATTCCCAGGATGAGAAGGAGTTGAGAGGTGAGGGCTGCCTCACTGAATCTCCCATTCTGCTCTCTGAGAAAACCAGTCTGGAGCAGGAAATTCTGAACGAGACATGGTATTCCTCTACTATGAAGAAGTTGCATTAATATGTTGAGAAATAGAGATCTTCACTGCTCTCCTTGAAGGAAAATGGGTACAGAAACTGGAGAGGCCTGTATGGAGGAAAAAAATTGCTAGTTAAGTGATGTCTTATCCTGGAGACTTAACACTACTTAATTAGCAAAGGTATAGGGGAAGTGTATCTCTCTTCTGTAGAGAATTTTCAAACCACTTTCTCCAGTTTTGTAGGTTGTAAAAGCAGAAGGGATTTTCCATCCCAAAACTTCCCACCCCAAACAGCATGGGAAGAAGAAGTCAAGGTAGAGAAATCTGTTTTGTGAGGGAAGCAAGAGGTGTAAAACACCAAATGCATATATCAGAATAGAGAGGGTTTTAACTGCAGAGTTTTTGGAGAACAGGCTTCAAATTAATTTATTTGAATCTTGTGTTAAGCAAATATATCGTAAAGTTATTACGAAATAAGGTCAGATGAGCACTTAATTATATTAGTATAAGGTTAGAAATAGTTCAACTATGAAGGACTGTATGAATTGGGCATGTCAGAATTTATTCTATTGTGATGCCTTTTTATTGATGTATGGTTGGGAGTTGAACATTAATAGTTAAAAATTATTCAGAAAAGAGAAAATCACTTGAAAACAGTGTTTAGGCAAGCAGATAGTGAAGAAAAGTTTTAAATCCTCAAACATAACTCCTGAACCAGTATATAAACATGTTATGTTGTTATTCACACATTACTCTATCACTGCCAGTTATAGATTGGATACACAAACAGAATCATCCTACAAAAGAATACATATTCTAAACCTTTAGATAAAAGAGTTTACCATATATGATCGAAAAGATGAAACAGGCTTTTCACTTGTATGCAATTGACTTCCACTTGATCACTTTTGAACATCTGGAAAAGTGCATCCTGCAGTAACTGTCAGTTTTGCATAAATAGAATAAATTTTCATCTGCATTCACAGTCATCATTCAGATGACTACAACAATAAAAAACAAGCATCATCCCAGGCTGAAAGTTATTTTTTTTTTCTTTTCTGGAATGTTGTGTCACAAATCATATTTTGGGTTTCTGGTTTTTCATTAGCTGCATATTCCTGTGAATTGACTAAAGAACTATCCACTGTAACATCTGTAGTCAGAGTTGAATTGTTTCCTCTGTTACTTTAATACTTCTCAAAAAAAAACCCCAGAAATTAAAAATTGCCTGTAGAAGTGTATGCAGCTGTAGGCAGACATGTCAGCTTGGAAATGAGTTCCAAACCTTCAGAATGGTTTGTGTCTGACAAATACAAGAGGGTTATTTTAGCTTCATTTATTTTACTTTATTTTATTTTATTTACTGCACTTCATCCTCCTGTTTATGGTCTATCTGAAAACATATATTTAAGTAAACCTCTATCATCAGAAATATTTCAAATCACAATTTCTGTAAGGAATATGTTAACATATTTATCAGTGCACATGCTGGTTCTTCTGTTTCACGGTTACCTGAACCGAAGTTCTGTAAATTGACAAATGTACACTAGAAAAGGGCTCACATTTTCTGAGCAGTACCAGAATCTTCCAAGAACTCCATTGAAAAGGAATCCTGCCCTGCTTTGTCTCCTGCACTGCTTCATAGCCCATGTGCTTCAACTGTAAATACCTAAGCCAGAAGCCTGACAATACATGGTATTTTTAAGACATGTAGCCTCACTTACTTCAGTGCGGATGCTCACAACATTTTAATTTTCCTAATCTCCAACCATTGTGCTGGTCAGCCTTGTAGGCCCTCTAAAAGAAAATGTGTCTGTCAAACATCTCACAATAGCACCATGTAGCCAGGTTATACTCTGAGAATAGCAAAGATTAATTAATCTGCTCACACTGTCCTTCCCAGAAACCAACGCTGCTGCTACTATGTCATAGCCTTACCACACTTTCACTGAATAACATGCAGTTTATGTAACCTCACTTCCTAATGTCTGGATTCATGGTCTTTGCTTGGATAATTGGCCTTTGATGTATAGGATTTGCTAGTAGCAGCTGAAGAACTAGTGGCATTCAGGCCCAAAGTGGTCGTGATAGTGTTCAAGGGAGGATTGTTTTTATTATTTTTTAAAAATGAGCTTTGTATCCATTGTATGCTCTTATTCTGCTTCTCAGTTTTGCCTAGAAGAGTTTTTAATAATTTTGGTTTGCATTTCAAATAATAGGATAGTCCTAAAATATATTAATCTTACATATATAATTTTACTCCTTTGGTTTGCATTTCAAATAATAGGATAGTCCTAAAATATATTAATCTTACATATATAATTTTTACTCCCCTAAATTTCCCATTCGGTTTCATATAAAAGCCTTTAAGATTTCAGAGGTTTATTTCATAATGGGAATTTTGGGGTTCAGCAACAGAAAGAAATATCCAGATCCTTCAGCCTTTCAAGGTCAGCAGCTATGATGTTAATCATTTTTTGACTGAGAGAGATTTAAAACTGATTGTTCTGTGAATAGTCACTGCCCTGTGCTCCTTTCTGTACTAGAAAGCAAATGACTGCATGTAGTTGTTTCAATCAAAATATCAACTCTCTACACAATTTGCTAAAGCTGACTAAAAACCTTTGAAATTATGATGGAAAAGATGGATACAAAGTAACTGTAACATCCCTCATTTATGAACACACAAAGAGACAAGAGTTCTACCCGGAACACAGGCCAACCTTTGGTGATACTTTTACAAGTATGTTGTTGCCAAAATGCTTGACAAATTTCCATTCTGCTCATTAGATGTACTTCCCAGGACCTCAGATGGCTCTTCCAAGTAGATTAACAGTATCATGGTGAGAACGTATTTATTTCCATGGATTTAGAAGTTCCAGTGGTTTGCCTTTGACGGAAGATGCCAATGACTGTCATCCAACTTACTAGAAGAATTCAGGCTTGTTTCTGTGTCAGTAATGCCATTAGTGTTTCAAGATGAAAGCCAAATTGATCTTTTGGTATTAACTGAGAGGGTGCAGAACTAAGCCACTTAGTGAGAAAGATATTTAAATTTGAAAGACATTAAATACATTTTACTTCAAAGCAGTCAACACTGTGTAAATACAATTTCTCAGTTTGTCTGAAACTAATAGGTTTCTAACCACAAAACATTGGATTCAGATACAAATAACAGCAGATCTATGTTAAATATGTATATCAAAAAGAAACAGCAGATCTATGTTAAATATGTATATATCAAAAAGAAAAGTCATTATTTAGTGTCCAAAAAAGTAGACTGTCAGTGGAAAATTTTCTGTCAGTGAAAAGTAATTTACAATGGTCACAGCTGTTTTAATTAATAGATATTTTAGGGTTTGGTTTGGTTTTGGATTTTTTCCCCTCTTTTATTAATTTGGAATATTTTCACCAGAAATGATAACATTTTTGTCTTTTTGTTAGAATGTGTCTTTAATTATCTTGTCTTTATTTCAGTATGTAGAAAATTATCTAGTTATGCTAAGATTTCCTCCCATTTGACTGAATGGTGTAGAGGACAAAGTTACCAGTTTTAGTTCTGGTCTTAATTGTTGAAAAAACTGGTGGTTAAGACTTTGACAGTGACCATGGCAAAGAAAATAGAGGGTAAACAACAATTTTGTTTTTCTGAAATTCACTTTAATATTTCAAATTGAAAGCACACATTGGAAAAAAGGGCATTAGGTGTGTTCCACCTGCAAATAAGTACATTTATGGAGTGAGCAGAATGTTTGTTTCCACTCTGCTGTTCCAAACTACTTCTGTTTTATTCTCCTTTCCCTCTGTATAGGACTGTATTTTCTCCTTAGTTTGCAAATTATTCAAAGCAATCACTGTCTTCTCTTCTATATTTGTGCAGTGATCAGCGTGATGAGGCCCTGCTTTCAATTGGTCCAAAGAGTATGCTGTAAAAACCAAATGGCTTGTTTTCCTTTTACCAGTGGTTTGAAAGACTCCACCAGCTCTAATAGATTTAACCCTGCATTGAGATACTTGTTTTGCCACCACAGGATAAAAATATGAAGATCAAACATGATTAAAAGCTGCTATAACTGTATGTCACATACCAAATGGCAGGTACCAATGGCAGAGATTTTCCTGCATTATTTACACTCTACTGTGTCAACAATTACCCCATATAACTTCAGTTCAAGTATAACGTTGACAATTTTAATTGCTTTTATCTTTGAAAGGTTTGATGGCTATTTGTTAAAAACCTGGCACAACTTCACCTTTTTGGTACTGACTTCATTAGGGCCAGAATTTTACTCTGTATGTGTATGCCTTTGCATGTGTAAATTCTTGAAATTCAGTGGTGTCTGGATGTTAAAATTTCAGCACTGGCACTAACATTGCTCCTTCCAGTAATCCACCATTTTACTGAATGTAGGAACAAAAGCACTAATTTAATTTTAAATAACAAAATAATTAATCTGAAATTTGTAATTTGATGTATTGTTAAAATGTTGATGAATATATAATTGCAACTTCTGTGGGAATAAAAAGCTTGGTGTGGTCTTATATACTCAACTGCTATGAACTAATAGACTGTAAGTAACAAGGTTCAGTCAAACCTAACGGAATAAGAAAAACTGTGAAAGAGAAAATTAGTCTTACAAGTTCTCACGGTTCATCAAGCAAACTAGAATTAGAGAAGACCGCTAGTACTAGTGGCTCATTTACCTGTGTTGCAGGGGGCCCCATCCAGGCCAGAACACTGCCTTAGGGTCATAAGGTAAAACTGTTGTAAAAATACAGTCTGGCTACTAACCTAAAAAAGGAAGTTATAACAACGAACAGTCACAGGACCAAACAGAGCCAGAGGCTGAGTACATAATTCCCTGGTTTTGCTGAATAGGAAAAGCACAAATGCTAGCTTAAAATGCTTTCAAGTGTATGCTGAGTTGCACTCATTTGTTTCCAGCCCAAGTTATCTTCCATCCTGCAGTAGAGAGAGACAGATAATTTGATAGTTATTCTAACCCGAGGCAAGGGTCTTGTAGGAGAATAGTGGCTGACTTATTCTCTAGCAATGTGTTGGGAATGACATTAGTGACAGTGAGTGGAAACATTTCTTAGCTGAAATAACTTGGAGTGACTCCTGTTCTTACTGAGTATATTAATGGAAGTTACTTGAAACACACACTTAGGTGAGCACACAGTTTAGCCTATATCACTGCTGTTCCATTGTCAGAACATATCGTATCCTTACTTACAATCCCTTTCTTTAAAGTGTACATTTTCAGTCATCCACTACAATAACTCAGTTGTTGGGTTTTTTTAATACAGCTTTTTTAACTTTACACACATGCAAATGTATTTTGTGCTACTTAAGACATTTTTTTAATAATGTGAGGCACTTGCAGATACATTCTTGCAACCCAAGTTTAGACTAATTTCCATTTTTCATTCTGATAGCTTACAATTCTAACATGAAGAAGTCAGTAGCATGACAAAGAGGTTTTACTTGACTTTGCTTGTGTGTGGGGGGATTTTTGTTCGGTTTTGATTTGTTTGCTATTTACTGCTTTGATTGTAGAGCTGATTCATGCTTATTAAGAGGGGAAACAAAAGGCAAAAAACCACTCAATGACCATTCTTGCTAATGATACATTAGTTGATCCAAGTAAAACTGTATACATGCTAGTGCTTCAACTGTCACTGACTTACTAAGAAACTTAATTTTCCTTTTATCTTCAGACATGGTAATTTTTTTTTTTTTCCACATAAATAATGTGCAGCTACATCAATTTTCAACTAAACATAGTAATGGGATTCTGTGATCCTCTTTGCATTTAGAAAAGGTAATTTAGTATATTTTCTAGCTCAGTTTTTGTTGCTTTACAGCCTTATTAAAAAAGCTACAAGATCAACATCCTTGCTGATATAACCATCACCACAATTATTTATGTACCTGTAATTTCCAAATGTATTACTACAATATACTTTCTGCAGGGCTAAATGTAAGATGACTTGTAAGCTTCAGCTGGTGCAAGGAAAATTCACACCAAGTTCAAGCATCTCTCTGACGTGGATCTGTTAGCAGGATAGGCTCCCTAAATTGTCATTATAGCTTCTCAGTAAGCAATTCAGAGCCTAGTTTCCCACACTTCAGCGCATTTTCCACAGCCTCCCACCAGCTAATGAGCTTTCAATAACCTCTGTAGTAGGAGCTGCAGAGTTGAGTAGCTGGTGGCCTTTCTCATATTGCATCTAGGTGCATTTTGCTAATACAGTTACTGGGTTAAATGCACTGAAGTAAAATCTTTCAGGCTGTCCCCCACTCTCATGGAATGGAATGGGAGGAGGACACACACTGTTGTAGAGGAGGGGAGGTTGGAAAGGAGCCCTGGAAGTCACCTGCTCAGAGCAGGGCTAACCTCAAATTTAAACGAGGTTGCTCGGGCCCTTGACCAACTTTTAAACTTATCCAAGGACAGAGATTCAAAAACATCTCTGGGCAAACTGTTCCAGTGCTTAACTCTCATTACAAAATATATTCCTTCTGTTTAGTCAGAATTTGCCTTGCTGCAACTTGCAACAGTTACCTCTTTTCCTTTCACAGTGTACCCCCAAGACTGCCTTCTCAATACACCTCTGTAGGTAGTTGAAGGCAGCCACTGAATCCCTCCCAGCTCTCTTTTCTCCAGATTAAGCAAACCCACTTCCTTCAGCCTCTCCTTCTATGCCAGGTGCTCCGGACCCTGACTACCCTGGTGGCCCTGCACCAGACTCCCTCCAGTTTATTAGCACCTTTCCTGCATGAGGGAGCCCAGAACTTGGCTCAGTACTCCAGGTATGGCCTCAGGAGAGCTGAACATGGAATAAACTTTTCCCTTGACCTGCTAGCTATGCTTGTCACGTATCAGTGACAGGGCTGCAACATCAGACCACAGTTTTGGAGCATGTAAAGAGCAGGGCACTTTTGAGCTTGGACAGGGATGGTTCATACACTGGGGACTAGAGAGTCCATCCTCACCAGCATTTTAGAAACCTTGCACGAGATATGTTTGTTGTTCTGTATTAAAAGTGATGCACAATGACAGTAAAAGAGGTTTAAGAGAACAATATCATGACATGCAAAAGGTTTCCATAGGTTAATTTTTAGGGTGCCTTTTTTTTTCAATTAACTCTTAAAGATATTACAGATGCCTAGAGGCTTTCATGGACCTTTACTGTGGCCCTTCATGGGGATTTCACTGTCTATACTCAAGCTCACACAAATGGACATGTGACAAATTGAGCTGAGCATTTAAATGTGTGTGTAGGAGAAATTTAGATGGTAACAATAGATGACATGGGACATTTTTTTCTGTTTTCCAACATACAACAAATAAATATTGTCTTATTAGTATTATCTCAATGATGAATAACCCATACTGTTCTTTTTTTTGTAGAATATTGTTCTCTTCATCTTCTATTGATTATATGTGCATGTGTGTGCACACACACAAAGACATTAGTCTGCTGTAAAATTTTCTATTGATCTCTCTATCAGTTAAAATGTATTAAAGCTACTGGCACAGATTCTTACTGGCGCAATGCACCTCAAAGATGTTATCTTTTTGCCACTGTACAACATTCATTTCCAGTCAGTAGCTGACTGGCTAACTGTATAGATATGTTTTGGCAAGCGGAGTCATGGAGTGGGAGAGAAACTATGGCATGAAACTGCAAATGGGTTGTATTTCAGTTTAGCTATGTATTGGAAGAGGGAAAGAGGAAGAGGCAGAGAGATGAAAGTGTGGAGTAAATTGTGTGAAATTACATAGCTCTGAAATTTGACAGGTCTCCAAGGTGCTTGGTAGACAGCCACAAGGCAGAAAACCTTTGGGAGCTTGAGGCCAGTTATAAATGTAATCTAGACCAACAAGGGGAATAGAGAAACTAAATTTCTCTATTAAATCAGCCAACAGGAACTAACTGTTTGTTTGGACTCTTAATTAAAAGTATCTTTAAATGTTCCAAATATTCATGGAACACAGTATTTTATTTTAAAGTTTCCTAACTTTTTTCTGACATGTTTGTTGATTTGCTCACAGCTACAATCATCATCCTGAATGAATCTTCAAATAATTTGTGTAACTAGGAAGGTTTCTCCATGGCCAGCCACACTGGCATGGATTCAATTCTACTGTAAGCAGATCTCAGTAATCACTCTTATTTATTTACTTAGGGTTATATTCACTATATATGAGGTTACTAATTTACTTTATTCCCATCCTTTTGGCTGCTGAACTGCATGAGAGGGATACAGCCTTTCTTAAATCACAGAATTTGCACTAGCTTGTTCCAAGAGTGGATTAACTTTGTTGAAGTCAAAATCGTCCTTTTCTTTTACATCTGTGTTCTTTATATCAGACTGTACATGTAATTAGAAGAAAAAGAAGGAAAAAACCCCAGCATCACAGAGTAATGAAAATCTTGAAAAGGACATTTTTGTTCATTCTAGGATTCTTTTATTTACCAAAAAAAAATGTTTACAGAAAGTGTCAATAAGTCAGTAAGTCTCAAACTTACTGCATCCATAAGTTTGCTTACTGGGAAGAAAAAAAAAACAAACAAAAATCATTGCATTCAGCTGTTCTTCCCTGAAATGTAGCACAAGCTTGCATTAGATTTGACATGTAATGTAGCATTACATCTGTTGCATAACATAGCGTGATTGGCAGTGCTCAGCATAAGAGATCAGAATTGTTAAATCAACCAGAGCTTTCATTAAAGGGCCTATTTCAGCAGAACTGAGTGGGGGGATCTGTTCTGAGTTTCTTTTCTGAAGGTTCTGCTATCCAGAGGGAGATAAGAATTAGATGGCAGTGACATGAGTTTCTTTGAATAACCAAAAAGTATTTTGACAGAGGTGTTTTTTGACACCTATGGGCATATGAGGAACAGCCAGCACTGCAATTTAAAGCAGTCTAAACTCTTAGGTTGTGTACTGTCTATTTAAAATAATTTCTTGGAGTCAACTTGCTGTATTCTACAATCTACTGTTAAATGTAAGCTTTCACTTGAACAGAGTATTTATTTCTTCTTTCTTTTGGAGAGGTAATGCATTCAGGTGTCTTTTAGCCAAAGCTAACAGAAAGCTGCCTCTGGTAAGAGAGTATTACTCATATGGGTAAAGATTTTTTGTCCATTCACTTACAGACTTCACTTCATTTGACAGTGGATTTAAAAACCCAGCCGGTGATTTTTAACTACTGCCATTACATGTGGTGATTGCTGGTATGTATGGTTTGTTTCCAGTTTGTGTGCTAATGTCCATTGTAAAAGGAGTGCAGGGGTAGTGGAAACCTCTGTGGAGTACTTTTTCCCTGGGCAGCCACCAAGCCTTCTTTGGAGAGAAAAGCTCTCAGATACTTCAAGCAGAAAAGGAGTGGGAAAGAGAGCACAAACAAGAGAGACAGCAAGAGAGATCAATGGGCTGAAAGTCTGTGGATGAGCAAAGAGCAGCTGCATGGATGAATAGAGAACAGACAACCAGGCTTCACTGGGGGGAGAAAGAGAAACTTGGCTGAAGTCTGTGCAAAATTTCCTGCAGCTCAGGAAGCTGCTAAAATGACAGCCCACCAACCTGACTGCACAGACCCACCTGCAAAGGTAAGATGGTAGTGGGTCACAGAACTGGACCTTTTTTATTTCTCTCTGGTCCAGCCTAGTAACTTTGATTTTTCCCTATGTAGAAAAAGTTAAGAATTCTAATTTATATTCTAATGAAACACTTTTTTTTTTTTTTTTTAAATTTGAAAATCTCTCGATCTTCCTTGAGGAGCTCACTTTAAGGAACAGATGAAGCCGTATCTACCTCAAAGCTCTGGCTGACTCAGGGACCTGGAACAACAAACCAGTATTGCTTCCACATTTGCACACATTACCAGTTTTCTTATTCTTGTAATAGTGAAAAGAAAAATCTTTGCAATGATAAGATTTCTCGGTTAAATTCAGAAAGATATGCTTTCATTCTTGTGACTTCTTTGATTATTCTGAAATGCATAGACTGGGCAGGTTAGTCTTATTAGGTCTAAATTATTTATATAGGTATTTATGATACTGTTCTTGCAATTTCATCATGATAGTCTCAAGTTAAAACCACAGACATTTGATTACATAACTCTTTCAGGTGTAGCTTGTTTGATGGTAAAGGAGTGTTTTAATCTTTAGAGTGGTAGAGAAAATGTTGAAAATCAGGAAAAAATACAAAAAGCTTGTTTATAAACCATAAAGATTTGATGGACTGAATTTTCAGTTTCTGAATGAAGTTTTCAGAATTGCAGTATGTTGCATGTTGGAATTTTTTGTTGATACTATGAAATTTTAAGCTTCTGTGTTAAGTAGGCTTTTTGTTTCTAACATTTCAGAAGTGGTATGAATAAAGAAAAGGTGTGTAGGAAAGTGTTTGTTTCTTTTCAGAGGGAATACTGGAGAAAGAATGACCCTTCAAATTGATTAGTCCATGAAATTCACTGTGTTTCCAAGCACTTCACTGATTCTTTTTGCCGCAACTTGAAGCCAGATGAATAGTTGTTATAGTTGTTATAATTTCATAAGTGGAACAAAAAGAAAAGGTTTAGGTTTCCAGAGGTACATAGAACAGTTAATATATTTTGAAAGAAAGGGATGATTTCTCTCTTATTTCTTGCGGGGGGGAAGTTTAATCAACTATTTTTGTCAGCATTCACACTGCTGAAAACTTTCATAGAAGGTAAAGTTTCTCCTTGTACCACAGTAAGATGACTAAACCTCTGAGAAGGGCAGAATTTGAGACACTACACTACACAGCTACTACTTATAAAGTTTCACTTTCAGCACTGTGACATTATGAAGAACCTCACTTTTCCCTTAGCTTGTATAGACGTTTTGGCATCTAACTCCATCTGTGTATGCTACTAAGAGGAACAGACAAATGGATCTTGTGGCACCAGTGACACAGCCAGGAGCAGTCTGAGGACTATCAAGAAGGACTACAGAGCCCTGGGAGAGGCCGTAGTAGCGGCAGTAAGGAACTCGGGAGCGCAGGTAGTTTTTTCATCAATCCTGCCGGTCAAAGGGAAGGGGTTTGAAAAGGCCAGTCGAATCTGGCGAGTCAACAAATGGTTACGGGACTGGTGCCACAGCCAGGGGTTCGGCTACTTAGACCATGGGACTCGCTTTGAGAAACCTGGTCTACTGGGGGCTGACGGGGTCCCTCTGTCAGAGGAGGGGAAGAGCATCTTC
>NW_008795259.1:8610307-8632995 GCF_000699145.1 Aptenodytes forsteri | reverse complement strand
CCCCAGCTCTGGAGCCCTCAGCATACGAAAGACATGGACCTGTTGGAGCGGGTTGAGAAGAGCCACGAAAATGATGAGGGGGATGGAACACCTCTCCTATGAAGAAAGGCTGGTGGTGGATTCCCCATCCCTGGAAACCTTTAAGGTCAGTTTGGACGGAGCTCTGAGCAACCTGATGTAGTTGAAGATGTCCCTGCCCACGGCAGGGGGGTTGAACTAGATGACCTTTAGAGGTCCCTTCCAACCCAAACTATTCTATGATTCTATGATCTTGCAGAGGGCCAAACTATTGAAAGGTATGTGTTTAGCTCTAAGTTCCTCGTATTTCACATGAGTTGCAAGAATGTAGGAAAGAAGATGTTGTTGAACTGCAATCCTTACCCTTGTTGGTGAATTTTAGAAGAGTTTCTTGCCAGTATAATTTAGTAGATTTGTAATGGTACTACTTTCCTGAACTCTTCTTCAATGCCCTTGCTGAGCTATTGCGTCTTGCTGCTGTTGCAAGTCCTTGCTTGTCAGTCAAATTGCCTACCATAGTCTGGCATCATTATTTATACTTGGAGGAGTATCTGGTACTTTGCATGAGGTGTTACATTAGCACAAATTTTTGCTAGCTAGTGGTGACATTCACCTTGGATATGCCACATCATGATGTCATGTGCTATCCAAGGTACATGCAGTTTGTCAGATAAAGTCAGCTAGCATCTGGTGATCCCTGAAAGATGGAAGTTTCCAAGCCCTAATAAGCCAAATGAATATCCAATCAAAATTTAAACTAAAGCAAATTCAGTTTGTTCCCTGACATTCTGAAAAGCTTGATTAATTCATCTTTTGCACCATATTTTAAATTGCATATAAAAGCACTAAACACTATTTTCAGTAAGAAATAAATAAATATTTAAAAAGCATAACGTATGCGTGTATAAGCAAGTTAGTGAAAAGTATATCAGTTTATGAACATCCAATACAGCACTGATTCTGCAGAAACTGCCACTGTGCATGCTTTTTATTCCCAAGGAAAGGTCCTGCTTCTTCACTCATCTTTCACTAACTAGTAAACTACCCCACTGCATGTGCCATTGCCATTGCCAATTGTGCCATTATAGTACTTGTTTATGACATTCTCATCCATGGTGTGAATTTCTCAAAGTATGCATAAACATTTCCCAAAGTAAAAGTATATACTAAATGCCAGTTTGCAAGACACTTCTCTGAGTAACAACTTCCAAGAACATCAACTATTGAAAGTGTGGCTACTAAGAGATGAAGCTGAGCAAATTAACAATTGGAGACCTCGCACTAATACAGTTATATTGTTTCCAGCGTCTGACCTATGTTGGTTATTTTTATGCTTTACTACATCAAATGGTGAAGCAACATTTATATGGGAGTAGTAGTATCATAGTATAGCCCTGAGTTTGGACTGAATTATTTTCTACTTTGTATATATAAGCTTTATTCTAGTCAAGAGTTTTCACTAGTTAAACTAATGCTTGCATTAACAAAAGGCTAAGACATCTGCACCACGGACCACTTTACATGCGATTCTAAGTCTGGAACTACTGCCTGTGGCCACCGTTGGGCTGTGTTACGTAAACCAGTGAAGCCAATGGAGTTAAAGTAGTGTTGGGCTGGTTTGTAGCAGAAGAGTGCAGGATGACAAGATGTCCATTTTATCTGCATACTTTTTCAGTAGTAGTGTATTATTATTTGACAGTTTCCTTCTGAGTTTGCATGAAGTACTAGGAATTTCTCTTTTCCTTGCACATTCTTTGGTTTCTGCTCAGGAGACAATTACCATTTTTAGATAAGAATAGTTCTATGATTCTGTAAAGTATGCTTAGGACTCATTTAAATTTGCTTCTTGGACTTCTTTTATACTTTGTTTTGTTCCCTTAACAAAAAGAAAAAACCAGAAAACCAGAAAAGAAAGGGAAAAAACCAAAAACAACCTAAGTGATCAAATAGAGGAATCTTTTTCAAAATGCTGCATTTACAACTCTGTGAGGACTGGTAAGACCAACGGTCTTTGGCCCACAGCATTTATTTATTCACTTAATGTAAAGCAGTCAGTAGTTGTATTTCTAATCCATTTTTGTTTAGTGTGCATATTTTATTGCTAATTTTTCTGCAATATGCTTTTTAGATATATTAGAAGAAGACATTTCAGTGCTTGCCTGATACTTTTGTGAATACAGTTCAGAAAATTTTCTCTTCAGTATTCATTAGGATTGAAATGGACAAGTCCCTCTTTGTAGAGAAGTGCCATCATGAAGATTATTGATAAGGAGGTGTTCAACTTTTTAAACAAAATATTAATTCTCAAATACAAATTTCACTTCAGCCTCTCCCTAGCCAGTGTCAAGTATTGTCCAAACCAAACTTTGAGATCTTAAACATTTTGGATAACCTTTTATTTCCTGTTATATTTTATTATACTGCCTCTGCACTTTGAAGTTGTTGACAGAGTCAAAGAAAATATCTTGAAGTCCTACAAAAAAAAGATAATACATGCTACTTCTATCTTTATGTGACACAGGAATAAATGATATCTCTGTACCAGTCACTAGCACTAATTAGTCTCCTTTCTTGAGAGTTTTAACAGAAAGAGTGAGAAGAATGGACCTGGAGACGAAATTGTCCTTTTGTGACTTGAGGTGATTCTTCCATGTAAGAGCTGAGATACAGACCAGGATGGTGAGTAATCTTATGATGTGGATTGTACCTATTAAATAAAACTTATTTTCTATTGCAACTCTTAATCTGATATATTTTTTTTAATAATGATATAATTATTCTAATTGATTTTATATAGATTGATTTTGATTTCCCGGATGTACATTTCCTACTGAATCTGAAACTCATCCACCATAGAAATGATTTGGGTTTTGGGGTTTTGTATTTTGTTTGTTTGTTTGCTTGTTTGTTTTCTCCCCCAAGCAACACTATACAATTCTGTACTCTTATAATATAATGCACATCTTTTCCCACTGTTATAGATTTCTAAGGGGTCCCAAACATTTAGACTCCTTTCACAGTGACAAGCTTCAAAGATGCTTGGTTGTCTCTTCAATTTTCTCCTGCTGTTTTGTATTACTACAGTAACTTTTTCCCCAGTTAAATATATCTAAGTAATTCTCCATTAGTATATTCAGCATGAAATTATTAATCCAAATTAAGGCTGACACAATGCTTCAAACAACAGATGAATGAACAATTGGCAATTAGGACTTTTAGAAGGGATGAAAACCTGAAATCCCACTTTACCAGAAGCACAAACTTGTTGAGCTAGAGAAATGTGCAATACAGTAATGAAACTGGATCCAAATGTTCCACCCAATAGCTAGAAGATAAAATAAGTGTGCAAAGGCTTTCAAAGAAAAAGCATAAGAGGAAAGGGAGGGAAAGCCAGCAAGCTCTGCAGTGTTTAGTTTGCACTGGAGATGTGAAGCTCTTCTCTCTGGAGCTCTTGTACAGAGGTCTGAGGTGTTTATGTATGGATTCATACCATTAGGCATTACTGTTCAGTTTCTATAGCTTCTAAAACTTACAATTTTTTACCATACAGTTAACAAGGGTTTATAGACAGTGCCTTAGAAAGCATTTCAAGATCTCAGAGATGCACTTTAGCTCTTATGCTATTATGATATGTTTCTAGATCCTCAGCTCTCACAGGAGCAAGTGGTTGAAGGATGATAACAATTTTGCTGCCTTTACTTCCTCTGAAGATTTTTTGGCATCAAATGAATGCTCATCTCATCCAGAAGCCCTGGTGGGGACTTCTATCCTAAATAAGGTGGGAAAATGCCCTCAGCTATGCATTATCTTTGAAAAAATGTATTCTCTTTTTGACTATAAACCTGTTTTTTCAGTTTCACAATGCATCTGCTATCCAAAGTTGTTAGCAATAGCACTGAGAGTCTGTGTTAGGCAGAGCTTTGAAATGAAAAAAGCTTTAGCTTTTGTTTAATTCAGGAGGGTACAGAACTTAATAGTTTGGGATTTTTTAAAATATGTTTTAACAGAACACAAAAATAATTATCCCGAGCAAGATAGTTCTTTGAACAGAGAAAAGTTAAACCTTGTCACCAATAAATAAAAAAAAGGAATGTCCAGGGCCCTGATGGCATCAGTAGCCCTGACTGTCCCTGCTCAGTGCCCGCAGCTCCCCCCACCCTGCCCACAGCACAGGACTCCATGTCAGCCCCCAGGGTTGTCATCCCTGCCCCAGCAACACCGCAACAAGACCAGTCTACAGCTCCCCACAGCCCTGCCCTGCCTGGCCATGGGCCCCGCCAAGCTGGTGGGCCCACGTCCTGGCCCATCCTCGCCCATCCCTGTCCCCAGGGAGGAGCCCAATGCCCAGGGCTGGGGCTGCCCCAGTGCCCCCTGGCTGCCCTGCTCCTGGCTGGGGGTGGGACGGGCCCTGGCTGGGAGGCCCTGCCATCACCCACCTGGGGGAGCCCCCAACACTGCCAGCTCCTGGCCCCAGGGAGCCACCTGCCCCTGTGGTGCCCTGACAGATGCAGAGACAAGTATCAATGATTTATATATCACAGCCTTAAAAGCAGAACACCACTACCAAATATGTGGGAAAATTTGGCATGGTATGTCTACGAAAGATCAATTGTAAGAAAGAGTTGATAAACTGATCAGAAATGCAGTGCCCTGACATCATGAATGTATGAGAAAGATTTCCCTCTTCTCCAGATATTTTTCCTTTTTTTCCAGTTCTGCTATTTAGTGCAGAAACTATCATTGGCTTCCTGCGTTACTATTAAGGCTGTGGCCCATTCTAGGTTGCTAAGGAAATCTTTCCACCATCTCTAAGCTCAGCACTGGATCTGCTCTCTGTGTTGGGTGAGCTTACACCTCCTTCTCCAGAGTCTCTGTCCCAGTTCGGTTCCACAAGCCTTCCCAGGGGCATACTGCAGCAGAGGATGCTCCATTCTCCTCCAGTAACCCCCCCCCCCAAATTCCCTCTTCCCTCAGCCCTTCCAAATTTGACCCATGGGGCTGCATCCCAGGCTCATACAATTTTTTCCCCCTGAGACTCAGCCATATCCTTTAAAAATCCTGGACATACTGTGCAATAGATTGATACAGTTCTATCATCTATTGCAATGTGTTTGGCAAAAGGGATGTTACTACCAGGTAAAATAATCTGACCCACCTAGAAGCAGGAACTATTTTCATACTTCTAACAAATTCCTTTCCCTATGCTTCTAAATCACCAGCCCACTTTTCCTGGCCCAGTAGGTCTGAGTGTTGAGAATCCCCAGAGCTCTTTCCAAGAACAGGATTTCCAAACAGCCCGGGATTTCACAAACTGGGTGGTGAAATAGCCATCACTGCTGCAGATATACTGCATATTCCTGCATGTGATTCCCTTCTGTAACTGTCCTGACAGATGGAAACATGTTCTTCTTTATAGCATTTACACCTGAAGGAATGTAGGATTTACTATCCTACTTCCTATTTCTATCTCATTATTGAAACAGCTGTTTTATTACACTATT
The DNA here is from genome assembly GCF_000699145.1 of Aptenodytes forsteri. Taxonomy (NCBI): domain Eukaryota; kingdom Metazoa; phylum Chordata; class Aves; order Sphenisciformes; family Spheniscidae; genus Aptenodytes; species Aptenodytes forsteri. The sequence goes on along the minus strand of NW_008795259.1, from coordinate 8,627,476 downwards.
TACTGTCATGCCATGCTTAACTCAGATCTGGAGAGAACCTGCACCACCCACCCTCCTCCCCCCACCCCAGTGCAGAGCACCTGTGAAGTAGCTACGTTTGAGGAAAACTAAAACCAGGAAAATTATGTACATTTGGGAGAGGCTGAGCTTCAGTAAGCCAAATCAGGGGAAAAAAGTTTGCTTTTATATTTGTAACTGTGATTTATTTCTCAGTTTTCTGTCAGATCCTACCTCTACAGTGCAAGCTTTCCTGTAAGGCAAAGGCTTAGACAACCAACTCTCTTCAGGTGGACAGCTTCCGCAACAATACATTCCTATCCTTTCCATTTTCTTTCACTGTTTTCCTTCCTTATTTTTCAATTACTTGAACCTTCTCATCCAGGGTCTTGACTGAGCATGTACCTAAACCTTTTTATTACAGAATACATTGATCCTGAAATAAGCTATTGAAATATTTATGTGGTGACCCTAGCACAAAACCAGTGTATGTAATAACATGACAAACAAGACAGGTCAGTTTTATAAATGGGTGAAATTCAGGTCCCCTATCAGAAGTAAAAGCAAATGTTTAATGTGAAATGTTTATTACTGCCTGGTAATTATGGATTCCTTTTAAAGTTTTGAAGAGTGATGATTCTAATTAATTTAAAGTCCTACTCCCCAACTATAAGGTAATGGTGATGAAGAAGTTGTTTTTCTGTGCAGGAGGAAAGTTGATTCTGAAATCCCTACAAGCACAGAAAATTGGTGTCCTAAGAGAACATGAGCCACTGCTGTCATAAGAGCCATACTGTATAATATCTTTATGTATAATATCTTTATGCATATGATTATAGGAATCCATAACTCAAAAAATTGGAATTAATCCATTTATTCCAAAATTGAGTTTAATGAAATAGCCATTCTTACACACAGAAAATCTCTCTTTAATGGTTCAAAGACACTGATCAAATAATAAAGAGATTGGATGTAGTTACATTCATGGTATGAACATGCCAGGCTAAATCCATTGGTAAATTCTATTATAATTGTCTAGCACACAGTAATGCAGATGGTGCTCAAAAGCAGACCAGCTAGCTGGCAACTCCTTACTCTGTGCAGGACAGGATGGGACAATAGGAAGTAGCACCAGAAGTTCCCATTTCCGTGATGAGTTCTTCAGGCAGTTCTACCTACTATTTCCCCTACTTAGGTTTGGGCCCATCCTTTCCCTGGATCTGCTCATGGAACAAAATATTCCTAAATAATTTTAGTTATTATGTTAGTCATATGTTTTCCAGAGGTTCATATACTCTGAATATTAAAAAAAAAAAACAACAAAACCCTCTTGCCTAAGAGAGAGAAAAGATGAAAAAGATATTAGAAGATGTTATTTAAATTGTTTTTCAATTACTATTACTCAATCAGACGTAGCAGAAACTGAAAATTACATTGACAAGATGATCTTGCGCTATCAATATATAAAGCTGGGGGAGGAAGGGAAAAGTAATCAGAAAAAAAATGCACAAAATTGAAGTGACAATCTGATACTGTCAAAAGATCATTATATTTGATATGGATCATTTGATGAGATACAGGCCAAATTCAGCCCTGGGGTAAACAGATGGAATGCACAGAGACTGGAAAAGTAACAACAGAATCTTTCATTTCCTTCTTATTTTGCAGCAAGAAATAGGATGTGCACTGCAACTACAGCTCTCTATAAAAGGTATGAAAAAGAAGAAAGTCATTTTGTCTCTGATAAAGGCTCAAGAAAACATGCAACTACCTGAAAATATTTCATATCAAAGCAGAATTTATTTTCTTACCTAATGTTTAATTGTATAGTTTATTTTCCTGCCTGTTGCTATTACTATTAGGGTATTTTGGTTTGTCTCAAAATGTTGCATTCGGAGTTCCCTATTTTGTTTCCCACCTGTCCATTTGAGATGCCTTGGAAAGAAGGCATGCATATCTCATACAATCTCTAGCAAGGTAATATGTTGAAAAGAGTGCATATCCCTTAATACAAGAAAGGAACAAGAGTTTCCAGCTGTCAAGAGCACAAAAATGTAGTAGAATACATTAAAATAATATTGGTAAGTTCTTTCTTTCCTCTGCCCTTTTTCCCCACCTGTGACTGGTCCTCTCTGTAGCTCAGGTGCATGTGAAAAACAATCTGGCCACATGCAACCATTTGAGGGGGCAGTGGTGTAAACTCACATGCTTCTCAATCAGCCACATTTTGTAGTGGAAGAATTGTGAAGCACCTGCATTGTGGTCATGGATTAAGAGAAATTAGAGAGCAAAAAGGCAAAGTAGATTTCCCTCCCAACGAGGATTATTCCCTGTTGTCCATTAGTGATATATCTGAAATAATGTTCAGTGTTCCAAAATACCTGATGAGTGTTGGTCTTTAATGAGACCTCCGCTGAGTAACCTCTGTTTTCGAGAACAGTAACATAGCTATCCACCTTGAGTTTTGATCCAATCACCATCTATACACTTCAGTTTTCAGTTCTGAGCTCCTGTGGAACAACAGTTCATAGAATTGTCTCAACACATTGTTTCTGAATTAAAACAAATTCAGAAGAGAATGTTTTAAATATTCAGATTCTCTGTCTATTCTAGCAGGGCCTATAGGAATGGTGTTTTGTTTTAAGCGAATTTAAACTGTAAACCCCAGGAGGTCACTATATTTATTGGGATTCCTTTAGGATCGCTTTCAGGGAAGAAAAAGTAATCTCAAACCTCACTCAATAAAATAATAAACTACATAACTGTACAATGTTTCGTTTGTACTGGCAGGAACATGTTATATATATGACATAGAGCTTAGGGAATCTGTAACCACGTACAGCATTCTGTACACATAAACTTATTTTGTACATAGTGAGTGCAGTAATTTCTATTTAAACCTCAGAATCAATAACAAAACCTGTTTCTCAGTTCTTGCAAGTTTATGCCAAAATCAAATTTTGTTTCTTGAATTATTTGGGGAAGACTTCTATAGATAAACTTTTGCTACATATGAGATTGTGACAATTATGTACATCTTGCACATAACTTTGCCAGCTATAATCTGTAGGGTTCATATATTATGTTTTTTCCACATATTCTTCTTAAAGTCCTATGTTCTATGATAGAGGTGAGGATTCATCATGGAAGGGGTTTTAGATTATGTCTACCAGAACAATGCATATTCATGCTCAGGTAGCTATTATAAACTGTCTCTGGCCTATCCCCCTTAACTTCTTCAGGACTTCTTAGCTCAAAACACAAGTACCCAGCAAAATAAGACATCTCTTAGATGGCTTAAAATAAAACTATTTTAGATAAAGGTCTTTTTTTTTATGAGTATCAGCCAATATTTACTTTTTGTGAAGTATCACCTTATTTCTCAGTTTTCACCCCCTCTTATTACTTCACTTTTCTCCAAATTCTTCAGACCAAAATCAGCCTAAATTCCTACAAAATCAGTGTGCTTGCTCAGTGGTGAGAGCCATCCATATCTAAGGGCATTCAGAGAACAGTTCAGAAGACCTAAATAAGGCCATGAAATAGAACCTGCCCTAAAGCAAACAAACAGGAAGCAGCAACAAGGGCTTAAACAGAATTTAAGTTCTCGATTATAGTATTTCCTTCCTTTTTGCTGGGTTTGCTAGCCAAGTTTCCTAATGTTGTTCTCTGAATTGAGACTATCACTGATTATTGCTTTCATGAACACGGAGGATAGTATGAATTTGCCAAAGGTAAATAGAAAAGAAGAATCTTGTATCTTCCCACCCAGGAAGGCATGATATTTGAGCAGAATTGTTACTTCTGTCATTTGTCAGCTGAACTGATAGAACCACAGGGGCATTGAGATTACTAGCAATGATAGTTTTGATAAAAAACATCTTTTTGATCTGTTTTTAATTATAATCAAAGGATAGGAATCAATTATCCAAAGGTAAATAGAAAAGAAGAATCTTGTATCTTCCCACCCAGGAAGGCATGATATTTGAGCAGAATTGTTACTTCTGTCATTTGTCAGCTGAACTGATAGAACCACAGGGGCATTGAGATTACTAGCAATGATAGTTTTGATAAAAAACATCTTTTTGATCTGTTTTTAATTATAATCAAAGGATAGGAATCAATTATTAGCTCTAACATCTATATATTTCTATTTTCTATATTTTATTAGTGTTAGCATACAGGAATTTGCTCACATAATTTTCCAGAAAATATAACCTGGACTTTGTGGAAAACTTTCAAGATATAAATAATTTTATTTAATTTTAGCTATGTAAAATACAGGTTTATAAATCCATGAAAGTCATTGATATTCCCACTATTATTGAGAAAGTGAGAGAAAAATACCTCCAAATGGTTATTATGGAAATGGCTTCCATAATTTTGAGGGCTGTGGTGAAACTGACAGTCCTGTAATTCACTAGGTACTCTTGTCACTTTCAGAGGTGAGCATAACATCTGCTTTCTTTTAGGCATCAGATACCCCATCACTCAGTCACCACAACATTGCAAAGAGAATAAAGTGGCCTTGTAAAGCCATCAGCTAGCTCTCTGAGCATTCTTAGATGCATCCCAGAGACCTGTATATGTCCAGTTTGCTTTAGTGCTCCCTAACTTGATCTTTCTCTACTCTGCTACTAGACACAAAGACTTGGGAGGGCTGGGAGCTGATCTCACCAGTGAAAAATAAGGCAAAAAATACATTGTGTATCTCAGTCTTTCCTATGTGCTTTTTTTCACAAGGTCTGCCTGCCCATTTAGTATAAGGATGACATTTTTTCCTTGGTCTACCTCTGTTGCTGGTGTATTCACAGAAGACTATCTTGTCCTTCCTATCCTAATTTCATCCCTGAGTGCCTCGACAGTGCTTCTTTATTCCTCCTTGGAAGCTACTTCCCAATACCACCTTCTGTACACTTCTTTTTGGCATTTAGTTTCATGTAAAGGAGATCAATGCTTCCATAAAGCTTATGGCTTGAGTGGGTGGGTATTTCTTTTTTTGTTTTGCAGGAGTAAGTCATACCAACATCATGGCAATTTTCTTCCAAAAGGATTCTATTGATCTATTTCTGATTAAAAGATGAGTAAAGAGTTAGAGAATGTTGGCTATTTCAATGTTGATGTTATTATGAGAAAAGTTAAATCTTCATGAATTGGTGGATAATTTTATTTCTAAAGTGCTATGTTAGTCGTGACTTGCCATTATATCTACACTTTGGAAGTTTTAGTTAGTGACAAAAGGAGCTATTTTTAAACAAGCAGTCAGTCAAAACTTCCTTGACTTTCTAAGTTAGGTTAGTGCATATGTATGCACTAATTTAATAAATGTCCAAAGATTCAGCAGCATTTCTATTTTTTCTGCAGTTAGACATTTAATGAAAGCAGCATCTGAAATCTTGGTCTTGAAATAGATAGCTTTTTGCTTTAGAAGGGTGTTGACTACAATTTATTGTATGTTTCACCAATGAAGTGTAAAATCTTAGTACGTTGCATGATGTGATTGTTTACTTTTTTGGAATTATCCTTAGGTCACATTTCATGGAAAATCTACTTCACTCTGAATCTACCAGGATTCCTGTGTAGGAGGTGTTGGGAAGCTTGAAAATGTTTCCATAGATACAAAGCAGAGCCATAGCAGCTGCATTCAGCCAGGCCATACAAGCGTTGAGATGTTTTTCTTAACTGGCAACGGGCTGTAGAATTCTACCAAAATGGCTTTTGTCCAGTTCTTTTTTCCCCAGAATATCTTCACTGGTGAAATTTGGCACAGTTCCACTGGTATCAATGGAGTTACATGAGCTTATAAACTTTAATGATGCTTCTAGATAACACTGTAAGGTAAGAGAATGCATCTACCTAAGCTCATATCCAGCCACTCTGCCAAACTTTATTTAGATATCTGCAACGTGTTTTCTATATAAATATTTTGGCATTATGGATGACTGAGTTTAATACCATTTATATTCAGTATAAAGTTTCTTGCAGCAAAGAAAATGAGTATAAATGTGAAGTTAGGATAACTTTTTTTATGGAAGAACTCTACTTTTTTCCTTTATTTTCTCTGTGTTCTGCTCTTCCTGCCAACAGTTTCACTAAGCTCCCTTTTTTTCCTGTTTTATTTTCATGTTTAATACTTTTCCACCGCCTCTGTATTTCTTTCACATACTCTTGCTATCCTCTCTTTTCTATTCCCTTTACCTCTAGTATGTCCCTGTGAAGACCATAGGGACCTCCCTGAAATGAAATACGAAGACTCGATATTAAAGTTCATAATTGTTGTTGTTATTTAATAGCTCTGCACTTCAGATATAGGCAAAAAGAAGTGGCTTATATTCTGAGCTCTTCTCACTGATCTCAACATAAAATGGATAAATGGGGCGGGCCCTGGCTGCCAGGCCCTGCCCTGCCCGATGCAGGAAGCCCCTGACCCTCCTGGTGCCTGGCCCCAGGGAGCTGCTGGCCCCTGTGGCACCTTGACAGTATTGTTGCCTGACCGCACCTGAAGAAAGAATGTGCTGTTGTTTCCATTCTGCAAGTGAGGGATGGAGTGATACCTGAGGTCAAGTTTCTGAAGATATTTACAAATATTTAAATTCCAGTTAAAATTGCTGAGAATCATGAAAGTTTCCTTCAAAGCCGGTTCAAGAGTGGGGTTTTTTATTTGGTTGGTTGGTTTGGTTTGGTTTCAATTTTTTCCTGTTATTTCTAAAATTGCAAGGCTTTTTCCTGCCAAAGTTATTTAAGGTGATCTCCATTCTGTTTATAATGCTCTTGCATTGGTTAGGTTCTTCTCATTCAGCCATTGGCACCTGTTGATGCAAAGAAGGAGCAGTTTGCTCCTGCCTATGTCTTTAGCACTGTCTCTGCCTTCTGTGGCACACTTTGCTCCTATAAGCCACATGAGAATACGTGAAATTCTGTCAACAGACCAAAGTCATCTTTTTCTTCAGATATGCCAGTAGTTTTTCTCAGTAGTAATTATAACCTTACACCTTCTGTCTATCTAAATGTAATTATTAACACATCTAAAGGTAAAGGGTCCTGAAAGGAAGGATGCTACAAGGTGCTGATAATACATGTTTTCTATAGGATTTCAAAAGAGGAAAGAAAATGATTGGAAATTGTTACAGGTAGAGTTCATAAATTAAAGAACACTTACTATTCAAAATTGATTTTTTTTTTTCTTTTTTGTGGTTTCTCTTGGCAGTTTGTTATGGTTCCTTGTGGGTAGTTCTCATCATACAAATGCCATTTTTTTTCCCCATCAGTTATTTCAGTGAAGTTGTTGTATGGAGTTGTTTCAACATGTTTTTCCATATAGTTGTCTCAGGGATGGAACTGAATGTGTGTAACATCTCCTGAATAGAGTATCAACATCTCACTTTTAGATAGAAGAGCAATGACAGAAAATACTTCTATTATGTATTTTAAACTCTTTTCTCTAACATCTGTGGTCATGTAAATACTGATGGGTTAAATGGTGGGATAAAATGCCATCAGCTTGAAATAGGGATGAGTGGGTAAATATGGCAGTGTTACTTCATTCTATGTGGCCCATAGCTTTCAATTTAAAATTAGCAAAAAAGCATGTGAACATTAAAAAGGTGCATTAACATGTGCCCCTAGCTAAGTTGCAATAAAATCCCTATTTAGTCCTTCCTAAGGAAAAGGTTCACCAGCCACTGAGTTAGTTTGATATCATCCTGGATTTAACCTTCCCACCCCAGCTGTAAAATAAGATGCAAGGGAGGGGCTGGAAGAGAAAAATACCATCTAATTGAAATTGTAGTTTTGAGAAAAAGGTGTGCTAATAACAAGGATTTTTCCCTAGGGCTGTAAAATGACTGGTTAAGAGTTCATGTGTATAAAGAGGTCACTCTTCTGAAGTTTTTCATTCCAGAGTATGAAGTAAATGAAAAAGAGCAGTAGAGCACAGCAAGATAAAAACATGGGCCAGTGATCAGAAAGTTGTTTATAATGTCAATAATGGTGTATTCAGTAATTTTTGCTGCCAAATGTCTTCAGTACATATAAAAAAAAAGGCAAAGAGAAAAAAATAAGCATGGAACAATACACATTGTTTATTTCGCAAAGAGCATATAGTAATCAACATACTCTAATGTGCATGTGTCAGTGAATATTTGCTGTATAGCTCTACCTCAGGAGCTCTCTGCCCTGGTTCTGTCAAATCAGACAATACCGCCAATATATAAACTGCAAAGAAAGAAGAAAAACAGGATTACATGGGCAAAATACATGCACAGTGATTTTTATATTGATTAACTTATTGTTACTGGCTTCTGAAGTAGAACAGCTGAGCTGAAATATTTATAGTATGGTAGGTATTTTAATCAGATCAGTCATTAGGGATTTTCACAGCAGGGAAAGGGTGGCTATTTAAATATTTTGTACAGATTTAAAACTCTCTTGCCTAGAGGCATTAGAATTTTGTTCTATACATATATTTGCAAAGACGCAAACTGTTATATATCCTATTGTGTTTTGTGGGGCTAATTATAACTCCTTGTTCTATGTGGCTGTTGCTTAGTCTTTTGCTCTCACTGTGCTTCTAGTAGAGTACATGAAAGAATGTATACCATAAGGAATAGAGGAGTGCCACCACTGAAGTAGTTGGGATGAAAACTACAGGCAAAAATAAAGCACAAACAAGGTTCTCTGAAAATACAAAACAGGATTTAATGAGGACAAGGATGTTTTGGGTAACCAAGAAAAATTTCTTCTTCTAAAAGTTTATTTGTTTCTAACTAAAATTTCCAAAGTAAGGAAAATATTGCAAGCAACAGCATTCTCTATTTGAAAAAAAAAAGAAAAACTCATCTTTTTCAAATTGGGAATGTGTTTCCAGGGCTACAGCTTGGCAAAGTTTACTCCAAAATTTTTCACTTGCCCATGTGGAAAGCTGTGTATGCTGTCCCCCATCCCAATTTGGGATCCCCCTCAACAAAAATTTGGTAGCTTGTTTAATCACCGTTACCTGTCTACCTTCTTCAGATCATTATTCATGATGCTTGGACAATGCTATGTAATGCGATTTTATGTAAAAAATTGCAGTTGAACTTTGCTAGATGTTTTGCACATATGCACAACAGAGAGACACCTGGTGACCCAAGAACTTCCCAGTCTTGGGCTTTTGTCCTATACATGTTTAAGTCTGTACATAACAGTATTGATTTTACTTTGGGCAAGTTCTACTTAAAGTTAGGCATATAGATAACACTTTAGTTTTCATATCAAGAAGGGCCTATGTTCTTTTCTCATAGCTTACTCTATTCTTTGTCCAACAGTACCTTTGTTTGGCCACCAATATGAATGCAACATGCGACATACTAGTGGGTGCATTTTTAGATTCTCAGTGCAAAAGAGGTCAACACACTAATTTTATTTGTCACCATGTGACAATAGTACCACTGTGGGCATTTACTCCAGAAACCCTAATATGTGTTAATTCTAACCCTAATATGTGTTAGTCCAAGGTAATTTGTTCATGTGCGTATACCTTGGAAGTTGAGAGCTTTCACCTGATGAAGAACAACAGACAGTATAATTCATGGAAAAAAGATACCTTTCTTTTGTCTGCCTGGGAATCCTAAGCCTTTTCCCCTTACAGTGTTCAATAAAATACACAGGGTGTCCTGGTTTCAGCTGGGATAGAGTTAATTTCCTTCCTAGTAGCTGGTACAGTGCTGTGTTTTGGATTTAGGGTGAGAACAAAGTTGATAACGCACCCATGTTTTAGTTGTTGCTAGGTAGTGCTTACACTAGTCAAGGACTTTTCAGCTTCCCATGCTCTACCGACTGAGAAGGCTGGAGGTGCACAAGAAGCTGGGAGGGGGTACAGCCAGGACAGCTGACCCAAACTGGCCAAAGGGACATTCCATACCATGTGACGTCATGCTCAGTACATAAACTGGGGAAAGCTGGCCGGGGGTCTCGCTGCTCTGGGCATCTGGCTGATGCATGATCTGGCATCTGCCACTGGCTGGGCATCGGTCCATGTGTGGTGTTCAGTTGCTGGCTGAGGTTAAACCACGACACAGGGGAACCGAGAAGTTCAAAAATCAAGGGGGAATTGGGGAGCCCTTGCTGGCATTGACAGACTGGCAGACTACATAGATTTCCCTCTTAAAGAAATAGAATTCTTCTGACTTGCATTTCACTTTTTCCACCCTCCAAAGCATAGGTGAAATATATTTGTGAAAGATTCTAGCTCTCCGAGTATGTCTGGCTGGCTTGTTTTATGAAAACTGTCTAGTTACACCTGTAGTTGTGATAGCCTCACAAAAAGATAAGGACTAATCTCACTTGCTTGGCAAAAGAAGTTTTAAAGATGTTTTGATAGCTCTAATTAGCAGGTTTCTAGATAGGAGATTTCATTCTCTGTCATAATAAAATTTATTGAATTCATTGCCTTCATTAACTTAAGTTCTTGGTTAAATTTGTACACTGATATTATCAAAGAATAGCATCCATCTTCTGGCTCAATATATTTTATTAGATGTCAACAGGGCTTCTACTTTTCTGGGTTATTGCTAAAGCACATCATGAAAAAGCAAAAAGAAAACTTACTAAAGTGACAAAGAAAGGCCATTGCATAAAATTTTGCATTTTTCCTTGCTAAAAAGGCAGCATTACATGTTTTCTCCTTTGGAGGTCAAAGCATGAGATTTTGATCAGACCAAAATTACTTTTTGTTTAATTGTATGTAACCAAGTATAGTGAAGATCTATTTGTTCATGTTAACAGGAGTGGACGTTAAAGCATGAGATTTTGATCTGACCAAAATTACTTTTTGTTTAATTGTATGTAACCAAGTATAGTGAAGATCTATTTGTTCATGTTAACAGGAGTGGACGTTTTATAGACAAGTAAATTTCATGGAGCATTGGATATATTTTCAGACTGAAAATTCCAGTCATCCATGAAATTAAAGAGAAAAGGGTTCCCTTTAAAGGGAAGTTTGGCAATTACAGATCCTATCCACCTTTTCCAGTATATTTTCCTATACGAGCTTTTTATCACTTTTAATAAACCTTTTGATATTGTATTTGTTGGTATTACCGGTTTAACTAAAGGTGTGGTGGGAAGCCTGTTTAAATAATTCTGCTAGCAAGAGTCTATGTAAATGTCACTCTGGAAAGTAATTTGCCATACGTTTCTGGGAGTCAACCATCATGCAAGGTTTTAACTGTGTAAAGTCAGTCAAAAATACAGTAGGAGTTGCATGGATAAAAAAAATCCTATTCAGTGCTTTGAAAATGTTCCTTGCGAGGTCTCCTGGCTAATGTCATACTTCTATTTTTGAACAACTACAAATGCTTGAAGAGGTTCTGAATGTTTTATTTAAAGAAATTACAGACTGGTTCTGTAAAAATTTCCCAAAAGGAGTGTTTAAAGTTAGTCACAGAGGTCTGTAGTTCAGACATCCATAAAACTCACCATATTTTTGAAGATGCTTTATGCTCCCAGAATTTATGTGATTTCAATAGGAACTGCCGCAGATCTTCATACCACTTTGAGTGTTGCATATCAAGCTATTTCCTTCTAAACCGGTTTAGAAGGACAGACCAAATTGCTGACCACATTTTCTCTTCACTAGACAGACAAATTGAATAAGATCAAGACACTCTTTAAGTAAAGCCAGGTTGTCACACGTACAAAATCAGGGCAAGGGGGTATCTTTGTATGAAATTTTCTGTAACTTCTGATATTGTCTGGTTTTGGAGCACTTGGGATGGAGGAATTTTCCATTATCTCACAAGAGGGAAAAAACTGGCTTTTGGAGATTGAAGAGACGTATTCATGTAAGTCCTACAACTCATTGTAACTCCAGCTGTCAGCAGTCCATCTGTTTTCCCTGCCATCATAGCTCCAGTAGGTCTGCCAAGAACATAATGCAGTCTGGCTCCATACACAATCCTCAATCTTAGCTTCCCAATGCAAAAGAGTAATCAATAAACCTGATCAAAAGTTGTTAACAAAACCCCTTTTTGTGAAAAAAAAATGCTTCCTAGTTGGATTTCAGATGTTTTGTGTATTCCCCACACAGAAACAGAAGATAATATGTCATCCTTCCTACGTCGTTGTAATTTTTACATAATACTAGCTAAAAAGGCATGCATACCTAACTGTATTCTGTAGTCCCGAACTGTATTTATAGATGATTTAGTGTTTCTGAGTGGATTCTTTTCTCATTTCAGTTGTGAACTCCACCCCCACCTCAGTTCAGGCTGAAAATAGATCGCAGAATGTCTACATTATCACAGGATGGAAGTCATGTTCTTACCAGCCCTATTAAATAAGAAGTGTGTTTTGCTGTCTTACTTTAACTTCCTATATTGTGCAGTTTTGGCAGCCCCAAAAGCCTCTGTGTTTTCCTGCAACAGCCTTCTCAGAGACTTTCCATTTCTTAAATGGAGGAATGACCACAGTTACAAGACTTCCCCCACGCACCGCAGCGGATATGGTTTGAATTGCTGCTTCTTTCTTACTCATGTACAGGACTCCTTGAGTGTCACTGAAACACAGTACAGGAGACTATATAAGTCTACGAACCTACGTTTTGTAGCACTTTGTGTTTGAATGAAGGAATTAAGTATTCAATACAGTATCCAACATTGCTCTACTTTGTCATTTTCTGTCATTATAGAAGAGATGGTTCCAGATTGTTGTATTTGGGGGGTGGGAAGTGTTGCAATTCTCTTCTGTTAACAAAAGTTGTACTAGCTAGGCTTTCCTTGTATTTCAGACCCATGTAGAAACTTTTCCATACTGAGACAGTCATTCTATTGTGTATATGTATGTAGTTTGCTACTCATGGATGCCTGTGATTACATTTACTCTGTAAAATGTAAGGTAGCCCAACTGAAACCGTGGACACTAACAATTCCATATTTGTGAAGTATTTGTCAAATATGTTGCTACTTTTCAGAAGTAAAAAAAAAAATTACAAACAATAATTTTAAATTGTTGATACCTTTAAGGCTAAAAAGAGCTCAGATAGCATCCTGAAATTAAAATATCAGAGATCATCTCAAAGGAATTGAACTTTTTGTACAAAATGGGATGGAAGTGTAGTATAGGAAAAAGACAGTGATAATATTAATAAAAGATAGAGATATTTCTGAAAATTCCATCTGAAACTTTGTGATACGAAGTTACTAGTTTATAAGTTGCTGGCAAGCCCCACAAGACACTGACATGGATCACTGATAATCATAGAAGATTGTCCTTTGTCTAGATTTTTGTGGTTTCAGGGAAGGCTTTTCATGTTTTCATATCAAATTACTGGCCCCTTCAACTCAAACTTCAGATGCGTTCTGATTACCTTTCTTATCAAAGTGAAGCACCAGCAGGATGAAAAACACTATGAAGGGTAGTTGTCATGGATGGTAGTTTCATTATCAAAAATTAATGTTTTGTTATTTTCAGGTTTCTTTTAGAAGGCATGACATATATTTGTAAGGAAAAAGCCCCTCAAGATTAAAATCTATTGATATGTGACGAATGATTTGCAATTATTTACCTGTGCATGTGTGTTTAAGTACTATTTATATGCATAGACATTCAACAGGAAATAAAAAAAGAAAGTTAAATATTTTCCACAAAAGCAACAAATTTTAATATATTGAAACAAAACCAAAGCATGCTCAAAATTTAGTGTTGTCTTTTTGCACCTTATTAGTTCTGTAGGTATTTCCAGTTTTCTCTCTGTGTCAAAGACGTCTTATGTAGGCATGCTCAATAATTTAAGGACACACTTTTAAAGATATTAAGGTATTTGCATGCTTTAGAGAATGCTATTAACTGACTGACTGAATTTTCAGACATATAAATGTCTTGATAAAAAAACCAAAACAGTAATACTTTGCCACTTAAGATGTTCAACGGAAAAATATGTGACATATTATGAGGTACTATGATAATAGATAAAACACCAGTGCTTCAGACAGATAGATCCTCACTTGATGGTAAAACTTTACTGAATTTGGCAATGCTTCACTGAAATAAATGAAATCATATTGATTTATGGTAATTGAGAAGCTGGCTAATAAGTTCACTATATAAATTTTCTATACAGTTTTATCTAGTTTAAGGTCATGCTTCCTAAATGCAATTTCTTTTCCTTCTGGTACTTCCTCCATGCTCTAATCAGTTTTATCATAAATTATAATGGTTTAATTGTAATCTGTAGAGGCCAAAATATTTCAAATATTAAAATTGGAAACTGAATCTGATGTTGCATACTAATAGTATCACTAGATTTGGATATTAAATACAAGGGGGAACTCCTGCAAATACATTATTTTATTTTTTAAAAGAGTTCTTAAATGAGAGCCAGAAGTAATAGAGGAGATGAGGTTCCATTTTTGATCAGTTCTTTCAAAAAATCAGCAATTCTTAAAGTAAAGGTAGTAGTTCTCAGCATGGTTGATTTACATTGGTACAAGATGGGACAAAAATTGTTTTTTTCTTCAAACTTGTTAGCTAAAGTTTTAACCCCACTTCACCGCATCCTAACCATTTGAAATCATAGGAGTTCTTGATGGGTAAGCTTCAGGGAAAACCCCAAGACCATCACGCATAAACCCAGTGCTCTGTATGTATGTAAGAACACTGGAGTTGGAGAGCAGCTTGTCAGGTAAAGTACATTTGCGCCTGCTTATTAGAACTGCTGACACTAAATGCCAGAGGCAGGAAATAAAATAAAAAAGCCCCATGGAGTCAGAACTTTGACTAGGATAAATCAAGCTCAACAAAGCAGTGTACTGTGTTCAAAGATCTGTCCTCAAGTTTTTCAATTAACTTATGTGTACTGGTCAGCCTGTAACAAAACTTTTATAAAAGTACAGTAGCTGTGTTCATATAAAATCAATAATTCAGGTAAAAAAAACAGGAAACAAGAGTCCTGATTACTTCCCAGAAGAGGCCTTTGGCTTTTCCTTTTCAGTGTCTACATAACACTCCTAGATCAACCATCCTTGAGAGAAGAGTAATGTCATTTGCTTCCTCTCTCATTGTCTTTGAGTATCCAAACGCTAGGCAGGCCCCTGCCTGTTAATAAAGACAACTGAGGTTTGAGTTTAATTAAGCAATTAAACTCTATTGCTTTCTAGTATTTGAAGCTATGAACAGCTGCTGAAACTGATTAAACACTAAGGCGAAGCTTGAGGTGTTTGATCAGTCCAAAAAGTCATTTTATGCCAAGTAAGGAACAAAGTGATAAAGATTATTCTTGTCATTAGATAACACATCATAGTATAAAAATAATAAGACGAGTTGCTTCCATTCTGAGATTTTGAGGAGTAGTCCTAAAGTTTCTTTCCTGGACTGGCTAGAGAGATGCTAGTACACAAATGTCTGCATTTACTAGCCTCACAAATTAAATGGAATGTACTGACTCTTTTTCTTTATCAGTCAAATCGAGGCTACTTTGAGATGAAAAATCCATTGCGGAAAGTATAATACATACCCTGTTTTGTCTTGAATATTGGGCAGACTATTCTTGGGTACTATTAAAACTGAAAAATAGCAGTAGTTCTCTGAAATCATTACTAGATAAATTAAACTAAAGTAATGCAATGACCATGCAATGCACTGATGTTTAGGAGAAAATACTGAAATAGTCAGTCATGTAACTTACATTGGTCTAGCTCTTTTCCAAACAAGGTACCCTGTGCAGACATTAAAAAATGCAACCTCTCAATATCCCTCCAAGGCACGTGTTGTGGTTTAAGCTGGCAGGCAGCTAAACACCAAACAGCCATTCACCCACTCCCTGCCTCCCACAGTGGGATGCAGGAGAGAATCAGAAGAGTGAAAGTGAGAAAACTCGTGCGTTGAGACAAGAACAGTTTAATAATTGAAATAAAATATAATAATAATAATAATAATAAAATATACAAAATAAGTTTATGTACTGAGCATGACGTCACATGGTATGGAATATTCCTTTGGCCAGTTTGGGTCAGCTGTCCTGGCTGTGCCCCCTCCCAGCTCCTTGTGCACCTCCAGCCTTCTCAGTCGGTAGAGCATGGGAAGCTGAAAAGTCCTTGGCTGGTGTAAGCCGACTTAGCAACAACTAAAATAGGGGTGTGTTATCAACATTATTCTCATCCTAAATCCAAAACACAGCACTGTACCAGCTACTAGGAAGAAAATTAACTCTATCCCAGCTGAAACCAGGACAGCATATATGCATTTACTCTGTTATTTAATAGTTTGAAAAACTGAGGCATACAAAGCATAAATGATTTGCCCAGGTTCATTGAAGTATGCCACACCTCTAAGACCAGATCTGCATATGCTTTTAGCTGAAGTGCTGTATTTTAAATATTGAACAATGCATCATTTCTGATTGAATCTGTGAAATGCTAGGTCTCTGTAAAAACACCAATTTGCATATATAATACATATTTTGTACATGAAATTGTATGTTTCATGATATTATTTGTGCATATGTTGAAGTCACAACTTAGGTATCTATTTTAGTCAAAAGAAGATTTTTTCAGAGGCAATTTTCATGAGCAGATGGAAAGAATGGAAAATAGCTCCAGTTCATGTTCATGGTAGCAAGGAATACTTTATTTCTCTTGGCTGTGACTGCATGGATTTTTTTTTTCCTCTTGAAGACCTGAGAATTGCTTTACTTTGCCAAATTGAACAAATGAGTGAAATAGCTGAGTAGTCCTTGGCTCACATACTTCAAAGTTTGAGTTAGTTTTCATATCATTATCTTTCTCATGTTTTAACAGGTTAGATTCACTCACGAACTAGCTTGTATGCTGTACAGAGAGAACTTAATGTGCTCCCAATCAAGAGCTTACTTCTTTCTAATCAATTTAATGTAATTAAATACTAGCATGCAGCTTCTTTCACATTACCACCTTCAATTTTGTGCAGCTCTTTGATGTCTAGAAACTGCTGAACCCGGAAATCAGAGAGAAGTATTTCATTCTCCTGGAGAAACCGGCTGCTCATGGCTTGGATGGGCATACTCTTCGCTGGGTACAAAACTGGCTGGATGGCCGGGCCCAGAGAGTTGTGGTGAATGGAGTTCAATCCAGTTAGCGGCCAGTCATAAGTGGTGTTCCCCAGGGCTCAGTATTGCGGCCAGTTCTGTTTAATATCTTTATCAATGATCTGGACGAGGGG
>NW_008795259.1:8606658-8609109 GCF_000699145.1 Aptenodytes forsteri | reverse complement strand
AGTTAACAAGCATTGGAACAGGCTGTCCAGGGAAGTGGTTGAGGTGACCATCCCTGGAGGTATTTAAAAGATGTGTAGATGTGGTGCTTAGGGGCATGGTTTAGTGGTGGACTTGGCAGTGCTAGGTTAACAGTTGGACTTGATGATCTTAGAGGTCTTTTCCAACCTAAATGATGCTATGATTCTGTGATTCTATGAAACATATTGTTGTTACTTATTTTGCTGCAGGCCTAGCAAGATGTCACGTGCTGTTTAATGATACCTAGAAACATGTTGAAATATTTTTTTTCCCTGAACACAGAAAGGCAAGTCTCTCTTTTGCAGCCACAGTTTGCTGTCCCTGTAGATGTTAATTAGTAAAACTTCTGAGCTCTGTTAGTCTAAATTAACTTAAATCTTTGCTCCATTTATAGTACCATAAGCCTGATAGTATTTTTTATCCTTGCCAGGCTGATTGAATTCAATTAACATGTTCCCTGTTTGATATCATAAATAGCCTCCTTTTTTTAACAACTCTTAAAATTCCTTTCAAAATTCTTCAGGTAGGGTGCCGCTTAGATTGTGAGTGTCACAGACCTAACCAGGAAAAAAAAAAAGCTGAAATACTGGAGTACCTTGCTAAATGTTGCTCACAGGGGAATGATATCAAGAAAAAGAAAGAAGAAATAACAAATAGAACATAGTAACTTGAGGAATTGTCAAAAAAGAACTTGAAGCATAGAAGACAATAATAGTTACACAATAAATAGTTCCCCCTCATAATTGTTATTCTCTACACATCAACTGGACAAGGAAATTATTAAGAAGAGTAATGCTGCAGTCTTTCGATGATACGGATATTTTTTAAGTGGCATGTTGCTCTAAGAAAGCAGATTTTTCATTTACATGAGAAGGCAGGGTGAACACTTGAATGCCAGTAAAAAAATACTGACAGTTAGGCTCCAGTTATGTTTTAGTGTAACCAAGATTAAAATTAAAGAACAAGAAGTAACAGTAGGTGTCCCCTAGCCCCTCATTTTCTGTATATATAGTAAATGATCAGTGTCCAGCAAATATAATTTAGTGAGGGATTGGCAGAACTGTTTAAAGGAGGTGAAAACTCAGTCACCTTTAACTTACACAGGGTCAGGGCACCTGAATCTTTATGGCATCTTTGAAAATGCTAGCTCTTGTAAACAAGGATGCACGTAAGTTTTAGTGTGGGGTTTCTGCTTCTGTTTGGATTCTTTCCCTGTAAAAAGGGGAAATAGTGGAGAAGATTTACATAAAATCACAAATTGGAGAAATAGCCCAGTCACAAACAAAGGTACAACAGAAGTAAGCAAGCTTGGTCTTTGAACATGCCCTTGAAGAAATCTGTGTGTGCAGGTATGCATGTGTGTATGTGTATGTATAATTGGAGTACGTTACTTTTTGTATAGGTGCAGTGGTCAAGATATGTAGTATATTTCTGCCAGAAACAAGTGATAA
The DNA here is from genome assembly GCF_000699145.1 of Aptenodytes forsteri. Classification (NCBI taxonomy): domain Eukaryota; kingdom Metazoa; phylum Chordata; class Aves; order Sphenisciformes; family Spheniscidae; genus Aptenodytes; species Aptenodytes forsteri. The sequence continues at coordinate 8,607,639 of NW_008795259.1, read as the reverse complement.
TAGATAGTACATTTTCCATTATATTCTTACAGCATGGATAGCTAGGGAATGTGTATGCCACCATCGGACATGAGCATATATGATGAACACCAAATGGGCAGTATCATTTCCTGTTTCTGTAGCATAAAGACAGCAAAGGTATTTACATCCATTAATAAGATGATGATCCCATCCAAACTGATTCTAAATGAGGTTGGAGATGTTGTACTTAGTTTTAATTTCTGAGACAGAAATATTGATGTTTTTTATAGTCCCTGAAAGCTTATTTCAGAAGGGTTTAGCTCACTGTCTGGTTACAGTAACTTGAAAGGTAGTCCTTTCAAACGTGATTTTTTTCAGCTTCTTGTAATCACACAGAGACAGTCAGTGCTTTGATTTAGTTTAAAAAAGAATCCCTTTGAAGAATTATTCTGACAATTCAGAATCTTTCAAGAATATCACAACCTCTATGTATCTATAAATTTTATTTTGCAGCATGTGTTGGCAGTTTATCCATAGCCTGTTAGTGGAATATTTAAAGAACTCCTAAACCACAAACCTATTACAATACTATTGGGAACTTCCAGTATTTTTTCTTACAGTGGCAATCTGAGAATATCACAACCTCTATGTATCTATAAATTTTATTTTGCAGCATGTGTTGGCAGTTTATCCATAGCCTGTTAGTGGAATATTTAAAGAACTCCTAAACCACAAACCTATTACAATACTATTGGGAACTTCCAGTATTTTTTCTTACAGTGGCAATCTGAACACAATAGAATCATAGAATCATAGAATCATTGAGGTTGGAAAAGACCTCTAAGATCATCGAGTCCAACCGTCAACCCAACACCACCATGCCCACTAAACCATGTCCCTAAGCGCCTCATCTACACGTCTTTTAAATACCTCCAGGGATGGGGACTCCACCACTTCCCTGGGCAGCCTGTTCCAATGTTTCACCACTCTTTCAGTAAAGAAATTTTTCCTTACATCCAA